>NC_134851.1:40549768-40856078 GCF_965363235.1 Mytilus galloprovincialis | reverse complement strand
AACATTATTTTATAGAAAATTGTGCGTAAAAAATATTGATATGTCGAATTGGTGCTCATATTCAGATTAAAAATCACATCTCTATAATTGATATTCTTTATAGTATTTTCTCATAACTTTTGTCGGTTCTTTATGTATTTTATTTACTCAGTTATTCTTTATTCTTCATTCGTTTGTTTTATTAGGTTTTAATTTGTTAAGTGAATATACTATTCAAATTAACAATCTGCTATTAATAAGATCAGGCAATTGCATTAAAAAAATATAACGTATAACTACTGATGATATAAATCTGAAAGATAATCAACTTTTTGATCTAACCTTTTTTTAGTTACTTGGTTTAGATTTATTAAGAGATTTTATTAGCAATTCAAGCGTTGCAAATATTTGATAAAAATACATAGGGTATATGCAACTATACGATCAACAACAAAAACAAAAAAGCAAAAATTATATGTTATATTACATTTTAGACAGCTATTTAGTGCACACTCATGTTTTTCTTTTTTTAATTTTATTGGCTGAACTATATCAAAGACATACAGAGAAGTATGCAAAAGAACAATAAACAGCAACAAAATATTGGAACAAAGCAGAGGAAATTATATAATATATAATAGACATTGTGTTTTATTGCTATAATAATTATGATCAAATATATAACCTTTTCGGCAGAATTTCTTCAACGACCACAAACCCCCCCCCCCCCCCCCCTTACTCTTCTCCAAAGACATGCACACACAACACACAAATATAAATTTAAAGCAAAAGGAGAAAAAGGAAAAAAAAAACAAAGGTTTTTATATGGACTGCTATCAAGAACAGAATTGGTTTTCTGTTCCTGATACGATTAAACATCTAACTTTTCCAATGACATGATGAATGGAAAAGAAACAACAACAACAAATTAAACAAAACGAGAATTTCTATATATACAGGTTTTTAGAACCACAATGGTTTTCTCGTAAATTTTATAAATTTGTGTCGGTTTAGTTGTATCAAAGACCTGTACGTACAAAAGGTTCGAAGGCTACTGACCTCGTGTTTACTTACCGACAATGAAAAACAAATCTTCAGATATGACGCAATCATCTCTAAGCTTTCAAGTTTTAAAAAAGAAGAAGATAATTAATTTCATTAAACTATTTTACGGTGTTAATATTTATTTCCTGTTCAAAAAGAATTTGCAAAGAATGATTTATGAATTATTAAATAGAATGGCTTTCATGTTAAATGGTTAATTACCAACAAATCAATCACATGACTATATGTTTATTTCGAATAAATCTAATAAATCGTTTATACACATAATCATGGATGTCTTCCAAATTTTACGATGGCTTGTTATGTTAAACCGTAAGATTATTTCTTACTGCTATTATGTATTAAAGAAGATTCAAGAATTCTATAACACAGTGCAAACGAATGTAAAACTTAACAGTGATGCTACGTATTTAGTTAAAGAGAATGTGTTTATACATCATTCTTTTATTAAGTGGTTCCTTGTTTATTTATTGCTAAATATTTTCAGAAAATTGTTCTCGATGCTTAAGGATTTACTTAAAAAATTTAAAAAACCAGATTATAAAATTGATACGTATTCAAAACAATGAAATAACCGTAAAATATTGACAGATTATTGAGATTTTTCTCGAGATATTCAATTTTAAAAAAATGGCGGGAAAAAGGCTGACCCGGAATTTTACCTCAATTGCATTGGTATTATTTTGGTCTCAAATCGAAAGAAAAGAAATTAAGAATCTGCTTAAATTTTGGTAAATGAATGTTTATGAGCTATTTAAGTATTACGTGTATATAAAAGAAAAGGGTGAGTTTTTGTGCAACCTATTTTACCCTGTATAATTGGGGATAAAACGCAAGGAGTCCGAACATTTGACAAAAATTCCCCAACCTCACTAAGTTCGTCCTTAATTGATATTTTCAATAGCCTAGTACTCTCTATTTCTTATATCTTAATATCCAAATATTCTGTAAAAAATCAACTTAATTCAAATTTGAAAGATCGATCCATCTAAACGATTAAGTTTAAAAAATCGTTAATCACCAATATTTCCATTTTCTTAATATTGTTTGTCCTTAATTTATATTTTCAATACTCCATTACTCTCTATTCCTAAAATGTTAATATCCAAATATTCTATATTCTTCATATGTTACATGTAACAGCCTCTTTTTCTTTTATCTTAATTTGCTTTGTCAATTTATTACTTTCATGCTGTTACCCTTCATTTTGCAATGATTAAACAACTACAAAAAAAAAGAATATTATGTGCATGTTCAATAATTACTTTTGATGATATAATATGTAAAGATAATAGACTTTTTGATCAAAACGCATGTGAGCCTTATGTAATTTTTATACGGTTAAGATGCATCAATAGCTTTTTAGCAGTTTAACTATTGTAAATATTTAACACAATATACATAGGGATATATGCAACTATGCGTTCAACAACGGAAAAAAGCAAACTGTGGGTATTAAATATTTTATGATATATTAGACAGATTTTAACTATTTTGATATGAGCGTCGCTGATGAGTCATATGTAGACGAAACGCCAGTCTGGATAACTAAATTATAATCTTTGTACCTTTGTTAACTATTAGTACACTAGCATGTTTTTGTGCGTTGGTTTTACAATCAAACACTTTAACTTTTCGGTATACATATATGAAAGAAATAGGGAAGTATCACAAAAACAACAGTGAAAACAAAACAAAGTAGATTAATTGTTGAGAGCACACATTTTGTTTTGTTGACATTACTATCAAACTCTTTACCCTTCCGGTATAGATATATCAGAGACATCGGGAAGTAGGTAGCATTAATATTAATGGCGGAGAAAAAAGCCAAAAAAAAAAAGCAGGGGTAATTATAAAGACAGATATTAAAGGGGTAGGCCTTGGTAACACCAAAAGTTTTCTCTCTTTTAATTTTTCTTATATTTACATCATTGAAAAGATAGGGGTCCATGAATCATCTGTCAAAGTCTTAAGGAAACTCACTTTTTCGTTTTTTGTTTAGGGCATATTGAATATGATCAATTTTGGGGTACCCTAAAAACGATCAAAACACTAGTAGGTAATCATCATTGAGTGTTTTTGCACATGTTGCCATAAGAATTACCCCTGACTGTAAATTTACATCGAAGAAACATATTTCATACACCGTGTAGAACGCCACTTGCGGGGTGTCGGCTATGTTTGACATGGGGTGGCAATTTTGAAGCGACGAAAAAGTAAGAAGGTAAGTTCAAGCATCAAAATTTCTTATTTCTAGAACTCTCCGTACCATATAATGTATTGCACGGAAGGAACCGCAACATAATCTATTTCCTGAAAGCAGAAGCAGTCGTTTTCAGTGCTCAGTTTTCTCAAACACCTCGCCCTAGTTTTCCGTGTTGCAGATTTTGGGGCTTTATATGCAAATTTCGGTATAAAAAACTACTTTACACAGCCATCCCCCGTATCATTTATATAGAATTGTATTCCTCTCATTGACTTATACCAAATACCAGTTTCTTAGTTAAAATTAATTGGTTTTAAAACTGCTATTCATCAAAATATAAAGTGTCGCCCGGGGTGTCAGATTTTGCGTCGCAAGGGGTAGAGGCTTGTCATAAAAAAAAGAATACATTTTCTTATAAATCGATCTCTATCTGATACTTTTTAATTCAAACACACCTACAAAAATAAGAACATAAATGTAACAGAAAAACACAGGTTACATCAAATTCTTCAAATTTTATTCAATTCCGGTTCGTTTAGAGATATGTATATAGTCAGAGTAGACCTTCAAAGTAGATATGATATGATAGATGTGTAACAGAAAACGGATAGTTCTAGCTGGGCGATTACGAACGAAATAACTGTCTTGAATCATTTTTTCTTGTAAACCTGTTCCGTTGTATATTGTGTACAAGTCGTTGTTTTCTTAATGACAATTGTAGTATCATCGTCTTCAGGATTACTTGAAGTTGTGTTGTCATTCGCTGAAAAAGATGCCGGTGAGTGTTTCATTGGAGAGAGTGTTCTAATTCTTTTAGGAGTAATGGATTTTTGCGGCGTGCACGAGTGCTTTTTAGATGAACCTGCTGATGAACTATGAAGCATTTTGGCTGGTGGAGGCTTCGGGCAGAGACAAAGGGCTGCAAAACTTGTGCTATTTTAATTGCAGATGCTGAATTCACTAGCAATTTGACCAAGAAGTCATATTTTACCAGAAGTTACGATGATCTGAATTATAAATCGATAAATGTCGTCTACGGATTAGAGTGCAACCTTTGCGGATTGGTATATGTCGGTGAAACGAAAGGAAAGCTAAACAAACGTATGTGCGGTCATAGATCAGACATTAACCTCAATGCTAACGACATTCTATACCAGAATTTCAATCAGCCCGATCATTCCATCGTTTCTATGACAGTTCGCATTATCGAAAAGATATACCATAGCTCTAACAATCCTGATCTTTCAACGACTCTCCGTAGACAAAAAGAAGACTACTGGATTAGACAATTGGGAACTGCAACACCGTATGGCTGCAATGACAAAATTGATGGTATAGGTATTCTATCTAGTCCTTCGTGTAACTCGATGAATGTGATGAATATTTTCAACTCGACTCCTCGACGTAGACGCAGTCATGGTCATCGTCATTATACATCACCTTCTCTGCATGATGTCTCTATTAATGACTTGCTGCCATTCATACAAAAGCCGTTAGGTATTCATCACATTCGCACGATACTTTATTCATTACCCCTTTCAAAACTTCATTCTCTGATCAATTTATGTTTGGAATCAACTGTTACAAACCCTCATTCAAACCAATACAAACTTCAAGCTATAATTTCGGATATTGCAAGTCACAGACTTTTCAAGCCAGTTCGCATTGGAAAAGATGAAAAAGAGAAAAGATCTTTTCTAAATCTTTCCTTTGCCAACAAATGTCTCGATGGCGTCAACCTAGGCAATATCCTTCATCATAAATTAGTTCAATCGAAAATACCTCCTTATTTCAAAGACCAGTCTGTACCAATAATTTCATATACCCTCACGACACTTACCAAGAGGAAATCTTGGATAATCATAGGTCTGTTCTTTGTTCCTTTGGTATTTCAACCAAAGATGAAGAACTGGATCTTCCATCACTGTATTGGATACCTAAATTACATAAGTTTCCTTACAAACAACGGTATATTGATGGGTCTTCCAAGTGCTCCACGAAACCTCTTTCTAAATTATTAACATCTAATTTATCAGCAATCAAAGACGGGCTTCAAAGTTATTATGAAACTGCCTATTCTAGAGGTGGCGTGAATCAGATGTGGATACTTAAAAATTCAAAAGATCTTTTAGAGTACATACAATCTAACTCTCGTTCATCTTGTAACAGTATTAAAACATTTGACTTTTCTACTCTTTACACAAGTATTCCACATTCCAAACTAAAAGACAAATTGAAAGAGTTGGTATTACTTTGCTTCATAAAAAAGGATGGCCAACGTAGATACAAGTATCTTGTCTTAGGGAAGGATACATCATACTTTGTAAAGAATCACTCTGATTCAAACAAAAAATTCTCTGAAACTGATATTATCAAGATGCTTGATTTCTTGATTGACAACATATTTGTAACGTTCGGAGGACGTGTTTTTCAACAGACTTTCGGCATCCCAATGGGAACAAACTGTGCCACTCTACTTGCCGACTTGTTTCTTTATTATTATGAGGCTGACTTCATGCAGGAACTTCTTAGAAAGAAAGATAAGAAGGTAGCAATATCCTTAACTCTACTTTCCGCTATATAGATGACGTTCTTTCACTAAACAATTCAAAATTGGTGACTATGTGGAACGCATCTATCCCATCGAATTGGAGATAAAGGATACTACAGATACAGTTAAGTCGGCTTCATATCTTGACTTACATCTAGAAATTGACAATGAGGGTCGGTTGAAAACAAAACTTTACGACAAAAGAGATGATTTCAGCTTTCCAATTGTGAACTTTCCATTTCTAAGTAGCCGAACATTCCAGCAGCACCTGCATACGGGGTATATATCTCCCAATTGATACGATATTCCCGTGCTTGCATTTCCTATCATGATTTTCTTGATAGAGGGTTACTGGTCACAAGGAAGCTATTAAACCAAGAGTTCCAAATGGTGAAGTTGAAATCATCCCTTCGTAAATTTTACGGACGCCATCACGAGTTGGTTGACCGTTATGGAATAACCGTTTCACAAATGATATCGGATATGTTCCTTACGTCGTAACTACAATCCCCTTCCCTTTCATGAATGTGACCTACCGAATTAGACTATTTACCGGATTTGTAATCACATAAGCCACACGACGGGTGCCACATGTGGAGCAGGATCTGCTTACCCTTCCGGAGCTTCTGAGATCACCCCTAGTTTTTGGTGGGGTTCGTGTTGTTTATTCTTTAGTTTTCTATGTTGTGTCATATGTACTATTGTTTTTCTGTTTTTCTTTTTCATTTTTAGCCATGGCGTTGTCAGTTTGTTTTAGATTTATGAGTTTGACTGTCCCTTTGGTATCTTTCGTCCCTCTTTTATATTGAGGACTATTTTGTGATGTTTTGGTTTATTGAGCCATAGCCTTGACTTTTTTTACCATGATAGTGACTGAAAAGGAAAAGAAATCGTTTACCAGCTTGAAAACTAAATATTTTAAGCCATTTTTTTTTACTATGAATGAAATCAAAAGCACATGTTTTATAAGACCAAAAACAGGGAAAATGAAAAACCCTTATTTTGTCATGGTAAAGTAGATGTGAATGAAATCAAAAGCATATATTTTATTAGACCAAAAACAGGCAAAATGAAAAATCCTTGTTTTGTCATGGTAAAGTAGATGTGTTTGAAATAAAATGTATCATATGAAGACTAATTTACAAGCAAATATGTATTTTTTTATGACAAGCCTCTACCCCTTGCGACGCAAAATCTGACACCCCGAGCGACACTTTATATTTTGATGAATAACAGTTTTAAAACCAATTAATTTTAACTAAGAAACTGGTATTTGGTATAAGTCAACGAGAGGAATACAATTCTATATAAATGATACGGGGGATGGCTGTGTAAAGTAGTTTTTTATACCAAAATTTGCATATAAAGCCTCAAAATCTGCAACACGGAAACTAGGGCGAGGTGTTTGAGAAAACTGAGCACTGAAAACGACTGCTTCTGCTTTCAGGAAATAGATTATGTTGCGGTTCCTTCCGTGCAATACATTATATGGTACGGAGAGTTCTAGAAATAAGAAATTTTGATGCTTGAACTTACCTTCTTACTTTTTCGTCGCTTCAAAATTGCCACCCCATGTCAAACATAGCCGACACCCCGCATGTGGCGTTCTACACGGTGTCATAGGTTATCTGAAATATCATGGTAATAAAAATAGCCAGAATGTAAAAAAAAAAATGGTGATTTGATTGATAACTGATACGGTGAAAAGTCTGGCCAGCTCAGATAACACATTTTTGTTTCAAGTTTAGCCAGAAAAAAAAAATTGTCGTTTAATTCCTGAAAAAAATTGTACAAACATTTATTGGTTAATAATCTATAATAACAAGGCACACGAAAAACGTAGAATTTAGGGACACAATTCATTTTCCCCCTACAAAACCTCCTACAGACTGTTTTTCATATTCTTTTTATGTGTTATAGTCAAAAGAGGACTGTCCCAATAATAATTGTATTAAGTTTTACAAGGAAAACAATAATATTTAATATGGGGCGAGTATCTATGGGGCGAGTTGACATGATTTTTTATCACAACTATTTTTTTCTCTCCCAAGACTACAAAATGCCCCTGTCATCAATAGCAGACGCTATCATAATTCATTGTTTTGTGAGTCTGTCAATATCTAAGTACTATCTTTGTGTTAATATAGATTATCTATTATCATAAGTTTGTACTAAGATTGATGTTCAGATCATATCTTCTAGAATTACAAAAAACAAAGAAACAAACTTTGTGTCAATGACTTAGAATTACAACCGTATAACTTCATTATTTAATTCATATGTATACATTGAATTACCCAAATCTTCCAAGATTTTTTTCTAACAAATGCCACAATGTCCTTTAGTCAGTTTAGTTGATCTAGAACTCATCAGACTCAGTTCATTAACATTGTTGTTTTTTTAAGCATTGCATGTATGAATGTAATTTTTACATTTTCATCCACATCATTTAAAAAAAAAGATGTTTTTATTTAGTTTAATGTTTAGTGATGTCAAACAAGTACGGCTTACTGGATCTGTCTGCAACATTCTCACAGCCAAATGTAAACAACATAAATGATTGATCAGTGTTTAATTGACTGCTATGTTAACACGCACTAATGACTTTCAATACACGTGTAAGAGTTGTCTCCCATATACCGGGTTTACCCCCTCACGCAAACACAAAAAAGCAAAGCATATATCTCCTTATTTCTTATATTATTTGCTTATTGATTTCCATGTTGTTTTACTGTTTTTGCTATAAAGATCAAACACTTCAGTTTGTTTCGATATGATTACACGTACTTAATCTGCTGGTAAAGAATAAATCATACTTACATGTCATATACTGATCGACAATAATCTTCAATACTTAAGAAATGGTGAAGACGAGGGTTCCGATTGTCTTTTAGATTTCAAGTTAATAAATTAAAACAATATTAACTTTAATCTTAGTTTTGTGTGGTGTTCATATTGATTAAAAATTTTCTGTTGAAATCTTTTTAGCTTAATATATTTTCCCAATCCACTCTTTTTGAGTAATGCAGGATCAGCATTCTCTTATGGCTTTCTTTACTCAAAATGTGATGTAGATGAGGTTGTAATGGTATTTCCAACAGGAAGTATCAGTCAAATATTGTAAAACATGAACATTATAAATTATATACAGATATTTCGATTGACCGACTTGAAATTTGTGTAAAATTTAGATCATTAGTTATACACTGTAACACTTATGCCAATCCAGGATGACAAAAGATATTATATATTAAAAAATATTAAAAAATACTAAAAAACTCTTGCCTATATAACAAAAACCAGAAGAAGTGGTATGATTGCCAATGAGACACTTCTCAACAAAAGACCAAAATGACACAGAAATTAACAATTATAGGACACCGTACTCATACCGCATATTCAGCTATAAAAGAACCCGCAATGACATATGTAACAAAAACAAACTAATGGCCTAATTTATGTACAATAAATGAACGAAAAAACAAATATGTAACACTCCAATAAACGACAACCACTGAATTACATGCAACTGACTTAAGACAGGCACATACAAATAGAATGTGGCGGGTTTAAACATATAAGTGGGATCTGAAATCTCCCCTAACCTTGGACAGTGGTATTAATGTAAAACATAAGAACGAACTATCAAAATAAGTTAAAAAAGGATTAATTCATCAAATTGATACAAATAAAAATACGACACAGAGTGGAATGTTTGTTATAGCCAATATTGTGAGCTATTATATCTTAACTGCCTCAAAATTGCGAATAACTGTAAACTCAAATTAAGACAAGAAGAAAGAATTCGTTTAGTTTATAACAATATATAAACGTCTAAGTTATAGTTCTTTTTGAACATATTACATAGGCAGTAGAAAGAAATAATACCACATTTTAACAGAACTTTGCAGTTCTTGTGAATAAAAAAAGTATGTCTATCCCTATTGGATTTATATTTAATTGGAATCAACCAGGTTGCTTATATAATCCGAAATAAGATGATAATCTACCCACGAAACATCTTTAATGAAATATCTTAACCTAGATCTTTGATCATTGGAATGGTTGTCGGGATCTTTCAAGTATTCACACTTGAAAAAATAATACATTTTTACATCAACAATTCATAATTGTAATTGTTGCTTGGAAGTAATCAGTAGAAAATCAATCGCTTTATCAGTTTCCAGACACTCCAACTGCATCCGCTAATTCGTCTTAAAATCCTGATGGGTTGTGTCGTGACTTGTGTTTTTGATTTAATTAAACTGAAATAAAATTAATATTGTTTGGATTTCAAAGATATATGCATTTAAACGTTAATAAATTATCAAAAAATAGATTATCACAAGTATTTTGAAATTCTTATATTTTTGGCTACGTTTTCGTTTTTCAAAGACTGAATTATTTCAAACCGGATTAAAGTTATTTATACGATTTTATACCAAAATAAAATCAACTTAATTCCGATTTCAAAGATCCATGCATCTAAACAATTTACAAATTAAAAACAATTTCGTTAATCACCAATATTTCTTTTTCTTCAAATTTATGCATTTTAAACGCTTTGACGATGAGAAAAGAGCGTGCTGTAGGCGGTATTGCATGTGATTTCCTTCTTTAAATTAACAACATATGAACCCGGAATCCATAGTTAAAAGTGTCCTATCATATTCATTATTGAAAACATAAAAAGAATCAGATGTTAAATGCAGAGAAAACGTCATAACTTTGGAAAAAAGAGCTCGAATTCGAATTAAAACTTTGAAGAAGATAATCAGAACATAAACAAATACTATTCTTCGTGTTACTTATTCTTAAGGATATGAGCATGTTTTAACGATTCTCGCTAATCGCTATCTGTTCTCCATTACTGGACATCGCAAAAGTTCCCGTAAAATGTTGACCTCACAAATTATCTGACAATACAAAGGAAAATGATTGTTGTATGATGTCAAAACATATTCATGATATTCGGCCCAGATTATCGGTTCGAGAAGAACATACATGTGTATCTCCAAAAAGCGATCAGTTGTATTATTAACTTAATATGGTTGGACATTTATCAAAATTTTAAAAGCAAAACAATCAAAGTATTCCAATTCAAATCAAATCAACAGAATCCATAAAACTACATGCTGCAATACATTTTCCCCTTATTTTTTAAAATTAAATCATCACTAGGATAACTTTTAAATGTTTGCTTGCTATGATGATAGGAGTTTTGTCGACATAGACTGAGTATGCAACCATCGCACGATCGGTTTGTTTGCTAAATGATTTCAATTATTGCATAATTCACAATGTGTATGATAATATGGTAATTGAATTGTGTATTTCCAAGTTTGCTCAACATCTATTTTAGTGAAAATCGTTCGTAAAAAATGGTTAATGCTCAACAGGTGCTCAAAATTAAATTCATCATGTAATTTTATTAGCAATCAAACTACAATGTAATGTAGTTATTTGCAAATGCATAGGGAATTATATTATGCACGTGTTCGATTAACGAAAACTAGGCATACTGATGTAATTGTTAAGACATATTTTTAGTACAAATGCATGGTTTTTGTGTGTGCTGATTTTACGCCTAATGACTTTAAATTGTCGGTATAGCTATATCAAAGACATGGAGAAGTATGTAACATGAAAGTTAACAACACATAAACATCAAAAACAAATGAAAGCAGGGGTAATTATAAAGATATATATTAATAACACATGGTTTTTGTTGCTTTTACCATCCTACACCATTCGTCACAAATCAAACGGAAAGTAGCGGATTCACTTGAAGATTGCCGATTGGATCCTACATTTAATTTTGTTTCGGTATAAATCTACCAAAGACCCGGATGTAAAACCTCAAAGTAATTACTCTCCTGGTAAAAGAATAGATCATACTTACATCGTGTTAACTGATCGGTAATAAAAAAAAAATCAATTCTTTAAAATTGATGAAGACGTATAATTTCAATCAGCTTTCAAGCTTTTAAAGACTGAATTAAAAGATAAGTACTTAAATTTAAATTGCTTTACAGTGTTAATATGTGGTTCAAATTCAAAAGGAATTTGCAAATACTTCTATCGTTAACAATAAAATATTTATAGATTCTGTAACAGACGAGCTTTCATGTTAAATGGTTAATTAACTACAAATCAATCAATGTGTTTATTTCTAATAAATCAAGTAAATATTTTTATACACAGAACCATGGATTTCTTCCAAACTTTTACAACGTTTGGAATTTATTCATTAGTTTAAACATATTTATTTATAGTGGATTAGGAAACAAGATTTGCATTATATTAATCCCTTTTCACTTTGCGGGTGCTAGTGATGCCTTGTGGCGGAATTAGCCTTCTCTTTTTCGAAATCTACATTAACCCGATTGTACTAAATTTCTGTAGTTTTTATTTGCAAAATATAAGAATGGGGATAGGACTTTTATCGGGACTCCGAGATCGGGTGTTTTTAAGCTCGAAATTTCGGGATTACCCCTTTCAGAATCCGGGAATTCTTTTTTCGAATATCGGAATGTCGGAATTTAAATTTATTTCAATTCGGGATCTCGGGATTTCAGAATTAGGACCCCTCATACCCCCCTCATTAGAATAAATATATCGGAGAATGAATGCATAATACTGCTTTTGTGTTAGTATTATTGAACGACCATTTAACTACAAAGTTGAGAGGGGTTAAGTTTTTTCCTAAAAAGTATTTTAATTCCAAGTTTGATGGGAAAAAATATTGTGGTCAAGCAGATAACAAAAATAAATCTCAATCCAAATTTTCCAAATACCTTATAGTGATAAATTTTGAGGAAAACAATAATTAGATTACAAACGTTGAATGACTGAAAATAACATACCCCCTCTATTAAATCAAAAAATGACTGCTACCTAAAAGAAAGCTAACGCATTATTCATAACAAGAAAATTAACTACCAAACTATTTTTAGAATAAATCACGTTTAAAAGGACAAATAGACAGATAGACCGAATGTTGGTAATGGAGGAAGCTGGACTGCCGGATGAATACCACTGACCAGCGACAGAAAAACTGGTCATGACAAATAGAATCCAATTCGAACGCACAATGTCACGACCGTTCACAATGGTCAGGCTATAACTATCACTGCAGGCGAACTTCTGAGACCACTTGTCCACCAAGGCTCGTTGATATAGTATGATAAAGTAAACAGTTCACTTTTGTTTCCTGAAATGTAAAAACTGTTTTATGTGCATATTATTTTTGTCTTGGGAAAATATGTTTTAAAGAAAATTAAAAATTAAAAAAGTCGAGGCTTTGCTTGTCATTAAATTGGTTTGACACAATATAAAGCTGCAAGTTATAAAAAAAGATACGTTAAATTCCTTTAAGTCTTGTATTTTCCGCAGTTTCACTCTTTTGCAATGCTATCACTGGTCGGACACGTTTTACTCCCACCCTTTGATGTAATTATATGTAAAAGTCTGATCACGAGGCGAAATAATAATTAAGTTTTTCTCTTATTTCATTTATTTAATTTATTTATCTATTGATGAGTTTTTCTTCTTTATTTACAAGAAAATATCGTCTTTCAAATTAATCCAGTCTATTCAGCATCTTCATTTTTATCTGCTTCTTAAGCATTTTAGGTACGGTCTTGATCAAACATAATTTAATTTCCCACTTCATCTGATAATAGAAAACTCCACTTATTCTCCTCCAAATTGAAGATTAGAAATCTTTTCAAAAAAAAGATTAAACGAGTTCTCAACAAGGTTGTTATGTATGAAATAAAATTCGCACTACATGGAGTATATTTAATTACCACGTATTTTAATTATTTATGTGCTATGGATTGAATTGCTCCCGTTGTGTCCATATTTTTTCAATAAATATTCCTACAAGATTTCTTTAAATTCGCTTAAATGAATTAAGGAAGATTATTATATCAGTTTATGAAAATACATGTCTTGCTTGATATTTTATGGTAGCTTTATACTGATTAGTAGTAAACACAATGTATGTTGTGTCTTTAAAATTTATAAGAAATAAACAAATTATCAGTCTTTTCGGTGCAATTTTGAAAATTACAATTAAATTACTAACCGAACTGAATTTACCCAATATATCTTATTATTATTTCAGATGTGGTTGAATGTGACACTGTATAGTAAAAGATTGATTAAAACTAATTAACTGCTGGCAGTAATTTTAAGGTAACATTAAATGAGTCTGTGTCTTGCATTATTATTTAATCTAACGAATAACTTACATATTCTTCATGCGGCGAATCACATTTGTGCGCATTACCAACATATTTGCGCGTAAAAATCGAAAAATTTGCGCGCAGTTTTTGGTAACCTGTAAAATACGTGCGTTCAAATGTAGAAAATGTAATCATAAACTGCGCGCATGAATTAATGTAAATGTGTTTGATCCTTAAAAACGCAAATCAGAACAGGAATATTAAGTCTGTATCAGAATACCCTGAATGATGTATTTTGTATCTTTTTGGGAAAAGAGGGGGTTAATGTATTATTTACTTTTCCTTTATCTGTCCTACTCTAATGACAGCTGTACCAACTTATAAGCATGATACATTTGATAACTATTTACACCACTAGGTCGATGCCACTGCTGTTGGAAGTTTCATCCCCGAAGGTACAATGTATCACCAGCACAGTAGTACATGAATATCAATAACTAGTATATTGTCATTTTTTATAAATTTACTGTTTGCAAAAGTATGAATTATTCTAAATACCAACTATTTTCTTTTCCAAGGCATAGATCACCTTAGCCGTATTTGGCACTTCTTGGGAATTTTGGGTCAACAATGCTCTTCAACTTTGTACTTGTTTGACTTTCTATCTATTTTGATCTGAACGCAACTTGATGAGTCTTATTAGACGAAACGTTCGTTTGGCGTTTCAAATTATAATCCGAGTACCTTTGATAACTGTACTTTTGAGAAGTGGCAATGTAAAGAGCAAACAAATTCCATTACGATATATGCATTGAAAAGGCAAAGGTCCATGTAACAAGGCATATTATTAACTAAAAAGCCTAAGTAATAGTAAATGTAGTTGCATCCATGTTTCGTCCGTTTCTTATTTCTTGAATCACCTGCGTTTTGTACTTTACTTTCATCTATAATCCTCAACTAAAATATTTGTCATTTTTCTTTTCATTTCTACTTTATTCATTTGTTCTTTGAACCCAAGTAGTCCATTCCTGTGTTTCGTGCATGGATATATCAAAGTGAAATCGACATATATTTTACAGATGTTCCGAAAGTAGTTTTGTCCGCATGGATTCTCGAAAGCTAATCTTATCAAAAAAATTCTAAGGAACAAATCACATTCAATAGAAATAAGATGATGTGGTTCATGCATGAGTGCAAATACATTTCCAACCAAGTCACAATTTGTAAAAGTAAGCCATTGTAGAAATGTATTAATTTTGTAGATACTTAAATGATATAAGTATTATATGCAACTGTGGGTTATACCAAAACTTAGGATACCTTATTCATAAGAAAACAGGAGGACATTAAAGCTTTATTACTATATATCTATTTACTGGTCTTTGTATTGTCTGATGAACTTTAAACGAAATTTCAAACACTGTGTACTAGTATTTGATGTACATTTTCTTCATATTTCAACATTTTCAGTGCTATTCTTAATCAGGTACATTTGTATACCAGCTATTCTCTACAGATAAAATGACAAATTGTATTGATTAAAAAACCCAATAAAAGGTTATTCTTTATTTAGATTGCTCTGATTTCTCCTCATCTTCGTTATAAAAGTGAACGAGTTCAAATCGTTAAAACATATATTTGTAATTGAAATAAACCTCAATAAAGCATATTGAGGACTGCTGAGTTCCCGCTGTTCTGTAGTTTTCTGTGTTCTCATTTTAATTAAATGTCTTTTTGTCAAATTTGTTTTATCACAATAATTTGTTTCTGTTTTGCTTCCGACTTGTATTTTTTAATTTAAGTATTGTGTCATTGAAATCCAATTGCAAAATGTTTAACCATATTCAAAGTCATCGACTCAGATATATTTTTCAAATTCACACAAGTAAAATAAATTCTGATCTTGTTGTATGTCATCTTCTTGTGAAGAAACGTTTTTCTTTCCGTCATTTTTCTTTAAGAAATGATATTTTTCTGTTTTGCTTCCGAGTTGTAGTTTTTGGGATGTCATCTATGGTAAATTCTGACGTCACCCCCAAAAAGATTTGTTAACAGTTTCCTTGAAATCAAATTGCAAAATACAACGATGTAGTTAACTATATGCAGAGTTATCGAATCAGACACATTTTTCAATTTTACATAAGGTAGTTCCAATCTTGTTGTCAAATCATTTAATGAATAATAACATCACTTAAAAAATTGTATGCGTCTGAAGCGCTTAACTTTGTTAACCATCCTAAAGAACTCTCAAATCCGAATACTTGAAAATGTATATGTAGGATGTATAAGAACCGAAACAGTGGAAAAACTCTATAGAGCCGAAATGGTCTTACTAATAAATGACTTATTTTCTACTATGCAATTGTAATAATTTGAATTTGGGACCTCTTTATTCATAACGAGAGCCATTCATAGTTTGTACACTAAACCCTATAAAAATACAATGTCTTCGTAAAATTAACTCATACAACATTTGTTTCACTTCCCAAATTGATTTTAATTAGTTTTGATATGGCACGCAATTCCTGCTCTCACTTCTATTTATAGAATGTCTGTCATTCGATTTGACGGTTTCCAGAGACAAAATAATTCAATAAAGCCGCCTTGTTTTAAAGAAGCCCAGACAAAATCATTTGCTATCCTGACAAATTAGATCTACTATGCTTTACTATAACGAAGTTATGATAGAGTTCATTAATATGAAACAAACAAAAAAGAAAATGTCGTTTGACGCTTAATTTTGATGAAAAATCATAATGAGAAAATTAGGTTTTTGTACACCAATATGATTAACCGATATTCAAGTTGTCGCTATTTTTGTAGTAACCGTATTACCAGGTGCAACTAGGCTTTGTACAGATATTTCAAAGATGGGGATGGTGGGGATGAAAATTATCAGTTTCCACAATGTTTTTATAAGTGCGCCACTGGTGTAGACCAAACACATGTCTCCCGTATCACATCATTAGCCAAACTCCGGCGCAGAGCTCACATCCGTTATGTACTTACTTCATGTCACTACACTAAATATATGATATGCCATTGTATTGTAGTGTACTGAGTATTACAGAATGGAAACTAGAGCTGTACGGAGACTGATCATTAGCTTGATATCTTTGATAAGTTTTTGAGCCTCCTCGTGATAAATTTCTGGTTATATCTTACATGCGCAATGTCTTTTTTAGCGCAGTGTTATGATGTAAATTGGAACACATTCGTTCTGATAAATTTGTAAATTAGATTGGAAAAAAGTTTTCATTGAGATGATAGAAGTCATATTTACAAGTAAAAATGAAAATCAATCGCACTCTGTGGATTATTCACCCGTACATTTCTTACTTATCAGCTGGTTATCAATGCACTAACTTAAGGTTAAACAAAACAAATAATTGTAGAAAAAAAAATGGATTTTTCTGTTGTTTGCTTTACATCCAGTGGCACTCATGAACAATAGTCACATGTATATAAAAGATTTGAAAATAGTTTCTAGTATTTAGGATATCAAACATACGCACATAATAAAAGATCTAGAGGACAGTTACATGTATAAAGAAAAAATAAATAATATAGGATACATGTATTTCTACAGGAGTGTTTTAGCGCCACACAATTTTGTCTTCCTATCTAACTCGGCGTTATAACGCAAACATTTGCGATATAACAGAAACCTTTGCATAATAATGCAAACCTTTGCGAAATAAGTTGCGATATTACGCAAATATCTTGATTTCAATTATTCATTAACTTTTGTATATTTGTTGTCTGTCATTCATTTTGATTGTATGTCACTCAAAGATGATAAAATAAACATACATACAAGGCCAAATCATTATAATAAATATGCATAGGAATAATGGAATGCTTGAAGTGCAATTATATATAAATTAAGACTGATTTGTGCATCAGAAAAGATTATAATTTAACAAGAAAATATATATATATAGTATAGTATATAGGTATATTTAAATTGAAAGATAAAAAATAATGACATATAAGTGTGAAACTTCCAGTCATATTTTTAAATCTCAGAATATGATAAAGATTCTTTGATAGAAAGTCATTGAATTTTCAATTCAATATAGTGAGTATATATTTTTAAGATGCTTGGGTAGTAATCTGAATGGAGAGAACATAATTTTATTAATAAAAAATCTTCATTCTATACATTTATTGCAAACGGGTAGCTTGTTTGAATATTACCAACTTTACACAGTTCTCAAATAGAAAGTCATTAAATTTTCAATTCAATATAGTGAAGTACATATTTTTAAGAGGCTTGGGTAGTAATCTGAATGGAGAGAACACAATTTTATTAATAATAAATCCTCATTCTATACATTTATTGCAAACGGGTAGCTTGTTTGAATCTTACCAACTTTACACAGTTCTCAAATGAGAGTTTTCTTTGGAAGTATATTTATATTCGATTATAAAATTGAGAATGGAAATGGGGAATGTGCCAAAAAGACAACAACCCGACCATAGAGACAACAGCAGAAGGTCACCAGCAGGTCTTCAATGCAACGAGAAATTCTCGCACCCGGAGGCGTCCTTCAGCTGGCCCCTTAACAAATATATACTGGTTCAGTGATAATGAACACCATACTAAACTCCAAATTGTAACTATATTAGTTATAACGCACCAACAGACTTTTAATACTCGCCTACCATATTTCATTGTTAGTCAAAATGTATTTAAGAAATATGAATAAACAGCGGAACACTTTCTATAAAATTGCAACATTCTTAGTGCACTCTCACTACGCGTTTACTACGACCTGATTTCGCCACGACCACACAACGATTGTTTTCAACTTGTTCAAAGTTGGTCATGCTCATCACGATCTTGAAGACGTCTCCACGACCGTGATACGACCTTACTGCGTACTACACGATTGCACTACGATCGTTAAAATTTGCATTTTTTTCACAGATCGTAGTGCGCTCGTGGCCTAGCGGGACTGCGGTATTACAAATAGATATGCTGGAAAAAGGTTAAATGATTTTTTCTGTTGTTTGTTGTACGTCCAGTGGCACATATTTCATGCACAATAGTCACATGTTATAATTATCCAGCAGACTTTCAATACTCGCCCAACCTATTTGATAGTAAAAATGTATTAAGGAAATATGATTAAACAGCTGAACACTTTACAGAATTGCAACATTCTTTCTAATGATGTTCGGTAAAATTCTTTTCTGATGAAGTTTGTGAAGTTTTTAAATATTTTTCTTTCTTTTTTATGTCTTTGAAAATAATTAATCTTAGTATAAACGCTTTAAACGATTTTATGTGATACCACTTAAAACGTTTACAAGACATAGATTTATTCTGTATAATATGGTTAAGTAGATTAAACTCTTTTTTTCTTCTCTTTTATATATGAACTTTCAACAACGTTAGGACTTAGAGATGATATGAAAAATCCCTTTGAATTCGAATATCAAAATTGTTATGAATCTACTAATTAAACAAATATAATCCTGAAGATATTTTTGACAAATAACTCTGTCTGACAGAAGTATAACTCTATTATTTATAATAGAAATTTGCCTTTAATTTGCTTCGTCATGGAATTAAACTTCTTGAGTTTAATAAACAAAAATGTCAACACTGTGAAAATCGTCAAAACACTTTGAATAATATGGTTAAGTTAATAATCTGTTATTAACGATATCAATAACATTTTTGATCGAATGAGGGCAGATTATATCATTCTGCTTATTTGTATATAATTTAATTTTGGATGTAACGCGTCTTCTGATTGGCTAACGTTATTTTGTTATGAGCTCATAGACATAATTTAGTCATGTGACCGTGACGTCATCAACGTTTTTTCATGGTTTTCTACGGTTTAAAATAGAATTTATAATTAAATTATAAGAAATGACTGTAATATTTTTTCTGTCTATTCGAAATAACATAAAAAATGTGGTGCACACTGTTGAAAAAACCCACTACGTGCGTTATTCAGTGTGCACCAAATTTTTTATGTTATTTCTTCATAGACAGAAAAAATATTACAGTCATTCCTTAAATATTAATATTATCGATACAAAGAGGAAATAATGGCTCGCTAAATTGATGTGGACAAAATTTGGTGTCATCTTTATCATACAATATCTGTCCTGACATAGAAATATTATTGGTTTACAATGAGGCCATATACATTTACACGAAAAAGTGTATATATGTTTAGTTTTTGGTTGATGCAGTCAAATAATTTTGTTATTAAAACGACTCAGTCTGATATATCGAAACTACTGAAATTTGTTAAGAATTTAATGTTTTGAATAAAAAGAGGACATGCTGTCATTTGAATTATACAATCCATCGTGATCGGTTGTTGTCTGCTCTATGGTTGGGTTGTTGTTGCTTTGACACATTCTCCATTTCCTTTCTCAATTTTATAAGTGATTTACTATCAACTATATAAGTATCTATATATTAAGATTTTACATAATAAAGTGTAAATATGGTCAGTTTTGGTTGATGCTGTCACATATGATCAGTTTTGGTTGATGCGGACAAATAATTTTGTTATACCAGTCAGTCTTAGGTATGAAAACTACTGATATTTGTTTATGATGCAATATTTTGAATAAAAAGAGGACACACTGACATCTAAATTGATGCAAAAGAAATTAGGTAGCATTGTGTTCCAATATTTCTATCATTTGCATTAAACAATCCATCTTTACATAACAATATTACAGATTTACTTTGCAACTATAAGAGTTACATAACAAAGAGCAAATATGGTCAGTTTTGACTGATGCAGTCGTATATGGTCAATTTTGGTTGATGCTGTCAAATGTGATCAGTTTTAATTGATGCAAACAAATAATTTTGTTACATGAGTCAGTCTGAGGTATGAAAACTACTGATGTTTGTTTCTGATGCGATATTTTGAATAAAAATAGGAAATGCTGGCACTCTCAATCGATGCTAATTTTTTTTTGTGGTCGTTGATTTCCAATATTGCAGTTATTTATATACTACAGTCCCTCTTGACCTAAAATTATAACTGAAGTACTGTGCAGCTATATAGACTTGCATAAAAAAAAGCAAATATGGTCAGTTTTGGTTGATGCGGTCAAAAGATTTTATTACACGACTCAGTCTGAAGAATGAAAACTACTGATATTTGTTTTTATGATTCAATAACTTGAAAAAAAAAGAGGACATGCTGGCACTATAAATTCATGCGAACAAAATTTTGAGGTCATTGTTTTCCAATATTGCTGTAACTTGTATATTACAGTCCCTCTTGATCTAAAATTATAACTGAATTACTGTGCAGCTTTATAGATTTGCAGAAAGAAAGAGCAAATAAGGTCAGTTTAGATTGATGCGGTCAAAAGATTTTTGTTTAACAGGTCAGTCCGAGGTATGAAAACTACTCTTAAACAGATATCACATTTGTTTACGATTCAATATTTTGAATAAAAAGAGGACATGCTAGTACTATAAATTGAGTGCAAATAAAATTTTTAAATCATTAATGTTTTCCAATATAATTGGTATCCTTGCCAAAAAATATAACTGAATTACTGCAGTGTGCAGCTAAATGTATATAGATTTATTTGATCAAATCAAATATGGTCAGTTTAAGTTTAATTTAAAAACATATTTATTTATAATAGTGGATCATTGGCGGATCCAGAGGGGGGGGGTCGGGGTTGGACCCCCTTTTTTTGGGACGATCAATGCATTTGAATGAGGACATATAGTTGGAACACCCCCTTTTTTTTCCTGGGTTGGGAACCCCCTTTTTAAAATTGCTGGATCCGCCATGGTGGATTGGGAAACAAGGTATGACATTGAGGTCAGATAATTTTGTTATGTAAAACGAGCCATCCTGACTCCCGGAATGACAAATTGAAATAAAAACAATTGAAATAATAATCCCCCCCCCCCCCCCCCAATATTAATTGCCTAATTTATGTCAAAAAAATGAAAGAGAAACAAATAATTTATGTAACACATCAACAAAAGAAAATCACTGAATAACAGGCTCCTGACTTGGAACAGTCACATACATGCAAAATATTGCGGGGTTAAACATGTTCTCTTGCCGACGAAAAATCTGAAATAAAACCGGCAAAATAGCAAAACAAAATTATAATATTAATCGCTATTTTGCCGAAGCTTTTATATTAAGACAAAGAGTTCTTAAAACTTATAAATCAATTCTAGTCGTAGAATTTATAAATCAATTTTAGCCGTAGGATTTATAAATCAATTCTAGTTGTAGAATTTATAAATCAATTCTAGCCGTAGAACTGTTCTAGAAGTAAAACTGACCAAAGATTTGGTCAGTTCTAGGTAGAATTGTCTAAAACTGTTCTAGGATAGAACTGTCAGGATCAGTTCTAGGTAGAACTGTCCAAATCAGTTCTAGGTAGAACTGACCAAATCAGTTCTAGGTAGAACTGTCCAAATCAGTTCTAGGTAGAACTGACCAAATCAGTTCTAGGTTAGAACTGTTCTAGCTAGAACTGACTAAAAGGTGTCAGGCTGACAGTTCTACGTACTGTCCTAGAACAGTTCTTCTGACAGATTCTGACAGATTTAATGAGAGGTTAGAAGTGATCTCCACTGTAGATTAATGTTATTCACGAAATAAATGACATAACGCTTTAACAATTTCTGTTCTCTACCTATATTTTACGATATTTTACTTGTTACCATTGAACCAGGAATCTTCTGAAATGGACAGCTGACGATCTAACAGGAAATTAAACATTTCTTACTTCAGATTTGTACTTTTAGATGCTTTGATTTGAAGGATCTGTTTAAGTAATAATCTAAGTTCATGTGTAAGTATATCCCATTTAAAGATTATCTTTTATAAATACACCTGTAAATTTTCAATCTTTGTTTCCTCCTTATTGTTTGACGCCATATTTGAACAATTACTTAAGTTTAACATGACTCTGTATCTATTTCAACATCTTACTGATACATGTATCAGTCCCTTTATTGTTGTATGATAACTATTTACACCACTGGGTCGATGCCTCTGCTGGTGAACGTTTCGTTCCCGAGGGTATCACCAGCCAAGTAGTTAGCATTTCGGTGTTGACATGAGTATCAATAATGTGGTCATTTTTATAAATTTCCTGTTTACAAAACTTTGAATTTTTCGAAAAACTAAGGATTTTCTTATCCCAGGCATAGATAACCTTAGCCCTATTTGGCACAACTTTTTGGAATTTTCGATCCTCAATGCTCTTCAACTTTGTATTTGTTTTGTTTATAACTATTTTGATATGAGCGTCACTGATGAGTCTTATGTAGACGAAACGCGCGTCTGGCGTACTAAATCATAATCCTGGTACCTTTGATAACTAATTACACCACTGGGTCGATGCCTTTGCTGGTGGACGTTTCATCCCCGAGGGTATCACCAGCCCAGTAGTCAGCATTTCGGTGTTGACATGAATATCAATAATGTGGTCGTTTTTATAAATTTCCTGTTTACAAAACTTTGAATTTTTCGAAAAACTAAGGATTTTTTTATCCCATGCATAAATAACCTTAGCCGTATTTGGCACAACTTTCTGTAATTTTCGATCCTCAATGCTCTTTAACTTTGTATTTGTTTGGTTTATAACTATTTTGATATGAGCGTCACTGATGAGTCTTATGTAGACGAAACGCGCGTCTGGCGTACTAAATCATAATACTGGTACCTTGATAACTATTATTTCAGTAAACACTAACTTTAAGTACTATCATTGTTGAAAGATCTACAAAGACGATAATTTGTTTTTCTATTAACCTCGCATTTTTGTTTTCGTTTTTGTGGTTTTCATTAAGTTGTATCCTGCATTATTATTTTCAAATCCCCACTCAGCAGTCAATTTGACAAATTGTTTACTAAATTTTTCTATGATAATATATAATATTAGCTTTCTTAGATCCCCCGCATCACACGCGATAGTCTGTAAGGCTAATCTCTTAGCTGTATAACAGACAGAAAGATTATATTTGACTCTTTTGATTAGTTGGGTCCTTACAACTCCATATTAAAGTAATTCAAATATCTATACTACAAACAGGAAAAGACAGATTTCATTAAGCTGCATCTCTTCTGAATCCAAAAAAAGATAGCCAGCTGGAAATATTTGTGACATGACGCATACTTGTAGTGTTTTGTTCTTCCTACGTTTGTCTTTTTTTTCAAAGAAAACGTCAATTTGTGAAAAATATCCAAATTCGGATACCGTTATCGATCCGTGTCTTTTACGCTTTCGCGCATGTCGTGACAGTGAGATGAGTAATATGTCATTGAGAGGTTGAGTTACAGATTTTAGTGGTCCCTCGAGGATTCAAGTCCGGCTACTCAAAATCTTGAAATAAGCATTTTCTCTAATCTTGTTTTATTATGTTTAGTATTGTGCTTTGTTTTCAAATTATTCTAGATTTATTTATATTCTAGTGTATCGTTTTTCATAAATACTTATTTTCCTGTCTCCTTAAAGGTAATTTAGTTTTGCAATATTTTTATAACATTCACGATTTATTTTTAGTTTAAACATATTTATTTATAGTGGATTGGGAAACAAGTTTTGCAACTTATATTAATCCCTTTCCACTTTGCGGGTGCGAGTGCTGCCTTGTAGCGGCATTAGCCTGCTCTTTTTCGAAATCTACAAGGGTGTCTTTAACGTGCAAGAGATATGGCTCTCTCGGGTCAGCTATTTATCGTCCCCTTCCGACGGACTATCATCGTTTCCACAAGACCATACTCGTAAATGGATTTATTTTTATACCTAAGCAGTTGTTCAAAGATAAGAATCAACCACCTACCATTTATAGCTAATGAGTAAATTAATTTCTTTTGATTAAGGTATCGGCATTGAGATTCTCCCCTCTTCTATGGGTTGGATAGAGACTTAAAATCTATCATACTGAGCTTCATTGAAAGATATTATACTGTTAACTAAAAAAAGAAGTAACGATAAAACAAACAGCCTGATTAGTTGGTATATTTCAGTTCACTAAATCAATTGACAGATTTATGAATGCAAGAAACAGAACAAGTCATTATGTAAGTGAATGACAGACATAGCATTGATAGGCGAAGAGTGTAAGGTTCACTTCTAACAAATTACAAAGATTAACGTTATCCATTGATTAACGACAAAATCCTTCAACAATTTCTGTTCTGCACTTGTATTTTGCTTGTTACCACTAAACCAGAATTTTTTTTAAATGGACAGCTGACGATCTAACAGGAAATTAAACATGTCTTACTTCAGGTTTGTACTTTTAGATGCTTTGATTTGAAGGATCTGCTAGAGTCGATCAAGTACAAATCATAGTTCATGTATAATTATATCCCACGTGTTATCTTTTATAAAAACACATGTAAATATATAAACTTTGTCTCCTCCTATGTGTTTGACGCCAAATTTGTACAAGTACTTAAGTTTTACACGATTCTGTATCTATCTCAACATGTTCAATCTAGAGTATCTTTTCAAGCTAATACAACTTGCCTCCCACTGGAATATATTGATTACTATCTTACTGATGCATGTATCACTCCCTTTATTGTTGTGTGTTGTTTTTCACTAAACACTAAATTTAAGTACTAGCGTTGTTCAAAGAACTACAAAGAAGGATAATTTATGTCTTTTCTTTATCTAGTTTCCTACAACTACAGAGTAAAGGTGCAATACCACCATTTGTTTTTCCCATATTTTCTTTGTGAATTTGTGCACTTTTTCAAAAAATTGTGTAGAATCTATCTTTATTTCAAATAAAAAAATACTTGGCATGAGTAAAGTTTATATCCGTCCAGTACTATGGACAAAATTTCACACAACATGTCATTTAATATAAAAATGACGTTAACCAATCAAATTTTCACCTCTATTTTACCTGTGTACAAGCTTTTAATAACCATGTAACCATGGTAACCAAAGTTTCCAAAATATTCTATAGCAACACAAAACAAAAAATACTGTTGCTCTGAAACATCCAAGATTTATGCTTATACACCAAAAGTATTTTACTGCAATGAAATGAAGGATAAATTTTCTAAAACTGTAAATTCAAGGAAATATGTTTTCAATCCTTTTTCGTATGCAATCGGTGGTGACGTACTGTGATTCGGTGGTATTACACCTAACGCAATCCAAATATTGTTAAGAAAATTAGTGATCGAGTCTGATTTTCGAACTCTTCGAATACATTGCTGATATAAATCTACAACAAGTCTCATAAAAATCTTAAATATAATTTACAAATGAGAACGCTAACGATGTTATTTCTATAAAATCAATATGTTTCCAAGGGGCATAACTCTTTAAGAAATATATGTTGATATTTTATGCAATGTACTCAGTTAAACAAAAATATGTTTTGTATCATTCATAAAAACACGAATTTCCTATCTCGAGCTTATATGTTAGGATTTGATGTAACACGTCTTCTGATTGGCTGAAAGATTTTGTACACAACTGGTAAACATAATTTTGTCATGTGACCGTGTGGTAATCACACATGTTTTTTTCATGATTTACTCTTTAGAAATTGAATTTAGAGTTAAATTATAAAGAATGACTCATATTTTTTTCTGTCTCTCCGATAACAATTTTCTGTTTTCTAACAAGATACTGTCTGTATCGCTAACAACGCTCCTATTGTAGCCTACATGGACAACACATACATTGTTCAATATAAAAGCATACAAATATTACTCATGCAATTGTATGATCTTTTCTTTATTATTATTTACATATACCATTAAGTCAATATGTTATGCATGTTTCAATTTAAGATATTAAGTATGTCTATGAAACGTGCATAAAAGTCATATCTTATATTTACCTTTCTTATCTCATCCTGCACTAAATGAAAGTTGTTGTGTTCTTACTTTCCCAATGGTATTTTAATGCTGCAATAATTTTTGAAATTAATTTCCGTACTTGTGCAAGATATCGTGAGGTAAAATCAAAGGACTCAACCAATGTTTCCTCAATTGAGAATGATACTACTGATTTTGACCCTGAACTCAATACCGCCCTTTTTGGTGGTTGACGCTTACTCATGCTTTTTCGAAAATTAGTAAATCATTGGTCCATCTCAAAGTTTCAAAAAATGTTAACTTGCATAACTTCGGGCATGTGTTGATCGAAACTAATGTGAAAATAAAAAAAATATTTAATCACACATTTGTAAAAAGAGGGACTATCTCAAAGTTTTCAGAATTCGAAGATACCCTTAAGGTTTGTTTTAAAAACTTAACACCAGTAGTTTTATTGCTGTTTGAAAATTTGAAGAAAAAAAATAATTGTCTATCATCAGGCAAGCTTTTTTTTTCAAAATTCAAGATAGTTTGTTAGAGTATTTATCACAATGGCCGTAACAAAACAGACCGCAGGAAAATCTGCTGGAAGAAATGATCCAAGGAAGCAACTTTGATCCGGGTACATTTGTACATGCACGTGCATGGACCGTTGTGATAGTAATTGGCAATTTCACCACGAACAAACAAAACATATAGAAAATAAATCAAACAAAAACAAAAAAATGGCATAAACGTTGAATGCTTACCAACTTGCACAAAACACATTAAATTTGGGCTTAAGGACAAAACACGTGAACAGAACATTACCAACACGTGGTAAAATCTCATTATTACTCGCTTCTAATTCTCGTTTAGAAATTAATTTGAAATTTTGAGACGGTCTTTGAAATATTACTACAGCTTCTCCGGCATCAGAAGATTCACTAATAAATAATACAGATTTGTCCTTGATAGCTTCTTACAGAAATGTAAATTTTCATCCCACTCGAGGAATAATTGTGAATTCCAGACAGCTTCCGAAGATCACGCCTCCGATAGTTATCATGGTTATTACATATTAACCTTTCATTATCTTGACTTTGAAACATACAATGCATGAGGGTCCGAATGGGTTTAACAGAAAAGAACATAATGGGCCAATACTTTAGGAAAATGGGACGAAACAATTAAGAATACAGAACAAAATATGGGGGAAATAAAGAATAGAGACTAATCGAGTGTTAACATATAAAGAAAGGAGAACAAGGGAAAACAATAAAGAATTTAGAAAAAAACTACATAATAACATATGATATTACAGAAATGAGGGACCCCCGTCCAGATCCTCGTGCTTTTTTACAGTCTGTCATACGTTGGATGGTAACGTGTAATATTATAGTATGTTTACAGGTTTGTTATGGTCATACATCTAATTAATTATAGCATTGAAGAAAGTCTCCAAGCAGAATGATAATTGTTATCAATATCACTTTCCTTAAGTTTTAAGGGGCATTTGCTGTCAAATTCATGACTCATATTCTCATATTTGATTCAAAATATACTTTAGCGTATATCCAAATTACAAAAAGTCTTAAAAACAATGCATGTACTCGATAAAATATATCAGACTGTGTTTGTATTTAATTTATACGCCATATAATTAATCATCGAGATAACCTCCGAAGATTGCAGACGGTCACATACCCGATATAAACATAAATATGAATATACATTGTAAAAAGATAGCGACCACGTGCAATTTGATTTTTCTAGGTCTGTTGGATTGCATGTTAAGGTTAAAAAATAAGTTTACCATCGTTTTTACCTGTAAAAGAATGATTTTTCGTGGATCTAATCAGTCAACGATTTTATTTACCTTTGTTTGTTGTTGACATTCCCCCCTCCTTTTAATGACTGAACACGACTAATATAATTATGCACAACCAATCTCTAGATTATGGGTCAAAAGGAAGTTCACATGAATACGTATTTATAGCTTTAAACACAAGTTAAATCCACTTTTTTCGACAGAAAGGAATGCCTGTACCAAGTTGATAATATGACAGTTGATAGCCATTCTTTTGATGTGTTTGTTTTTGATTGTGCCACTTGATAAAGATCTTTCCAATTTGAATATTCCTGGAGTTCACTATTTTTGTTATTTTACTTTTTTATATTGATGTTGCAATTCTGTATGATGCCTGATTATGGGTGCGTGCATTTTCCTGGTATAAGCAGATTTCTACTTCGTTTCTCAAGTAGCAAGTCTTTTCATATGCTTTTGTAATTCATTCGAATATTTGCCTAATAATAAAGTAAGGTATGCTACATGTATAATGTCGTCTGCAGTTGTGTAAGTATTTATTCCACGGGTGTGACTTTAACTCACTACTCAAATTCTTCATTGAAGAGTGATGAAACTCGTTTTTTGGGGTTTTTTTTAGGGAGGGTATTGATATTGCACGGATGACGGAAAATAAAATGGATATTTCACGATGAATGAAAAAAAAAGCGTGAACGCTGCATTTTTACTTATATGCAGAAAAAAGTGTTGAATAAGCTTCAAGCACGAGAACACGTAAACTGGAATTACATACAAGTTGTCCGAAAAAATCATTACCACCCACCTGCTACTTTTACAATGATTGTATTGTGAAATTTTGTGACTGTCTTTGAAATATAACTTCAGTTTGATTGACAGCACACACATGGCTTATTAAACGCACAGAGATGTCTTTCTTACACAAAAGTAACTTGATCCAACTGATCAATGTACTAACCATGTTCTGATCTATTATCTTTGACGAATGGGAGTCCATTTACACTTACATAAGTCAAATCAAATATAAAGAACAAGTTGCTTTCTTTTAAAAAAGAAATGCAATCGTGAACCCAAATGCCTGTTTGATACGGAGGATCCAATGATTGTTAAATAAAGATCCGTGGTTGTTATAGTACCTTATTTTTATTGATTTGATAAAGTCAACAGTAGTATACCGCTGTTCAAAAGCTATTTTTCCATTAAACAAACACAAATACCGGTTACAAACTAATACAGAGGGAACCATTCTATAATATATAAAAACTGACATTTGATTGTCAATACATCTTTTCACTATTTGTCCGCCATTACTGGAAATCACACAAGTTCCCGTTGAATTTTGACGTCATAAAGCAAAATATCTGACGCCACAATGGAAAAGTGATTGTGGTGTGCGTCAAAAGTTCAAGCGGCCTGGTCAGCCGGGATTAGCGATAAGGTGTATGTAACTGCTGTTCAATGTGGGGCAAAATATTCTTGTTAAAAGACTGTTTTTTCAACAATTTATCTCCGCTCCATCTCTTTGTAAAGGGTCTTCAATTTGAAAACGGGAAACAAATGTAAAATTAATTGAGCGCCACACCATACCATAGTTATAAAAAAAGGTTGGCATCTTTCTGCTACAGCTTTGTAGTTACATAATAATGTCAATTTACTTAAAAACCAACAACGATACCTCTACGCAATTGCTAATTAAATATTTTGACAGGATCGTTATGTTCAATATAAAGTGAAACAACGTGGTTCCTCAATTCCCATCAAACATAGTAACCACCATAACTAATTACAGTAAATAATTAAAAAAAAAAATTAATACTGTATATTGTGTCATAGATCCGTTTAGTGTATATTATCTTGATTGTGTTGACACGTCTTTTGATCGAGTTAACCCATTTCTATTGGTGTTTTATAATGTATCTTTCTATGTTGTGATTTAACACTATTGTTACAGGTAAGGGTGAAGGTTCACTTGGTTCCTAAAACGTTGAAACCCGCTGTATTTGTTTGGACCTCTTTTTTTCTATAAAATTAATCAAATTAGTTTATATGGTTTGGTCATCATACTTAAGATATGTTTGACTTCAATCTAATTGTACAACAGAAAACAAACCCCTGCCAAATTTTAAAGTGAATTTTAATAGGTTGAAACCACAACTATATACTTGGTCGATCAAATCTAAATTTTCATTTCTAGCTTGTTTTATTGTAAATACGCAAAAATAAAATGAATTATTTTATACGGTTGTGAATAAGAATTGTTTTAGTCTAAAATCAATAAAAATGAATTGTTACTAAATAAGAAAAAAACATGGATAACAAAACGATAGACAGAAAACAATACAAACATGTAGCATTAAAGAAAATTAAAAAAAATATCTCTATTCATTACAATACTATTGTTGACAATATGTTTCCTCTATAAAGTTATTATTTCAAATTATAATATTAGTCATGAATCTTTCACAGTTCATATACGTGTAAAGATATCATAAGTGTTTCTCTTATTATACATTTCACTTATACTGTTACCAATGAATAGTAATATTTCACATTCTTCACAAAAAAATATAACATCCAATTTGTTTTTTATTGAATTAAAACAGGGGACAATATTATAAATTTCATTAAACTTTTTGATCCTAGATTTTATTAAGTTCGTATATTATTGAATGGATATCCCACTACTTTTCGTATCAGACAAAAGCCCAGGGAGCATGAATAAAAGGGACAATGCAGTATAGTTCATGTCTAGTACAAAATTAAAATAAAAAAAAAAAACCATGTTTTTGCAATCGCCTATCGGACTCGATTTAACACATCCAAAAGGTGCCTCTTAAATTTCGTCTAAATTTCCAGGGTTAACTGGCATTATTTTTTGGATAAAGAAAATTAGGAGATGTGGTTGGATTGTCAATTAAAAAATGATCCACAATAGTTCAAATGAGTAGGATATATGCAATCTTATGTAACCGGTTGTCTTTCATTGCCGTATTTTGATCTTGTTTTTGTTTTTACTTTTGTTGACAGTAAAGAATTTATATTTTTTCCTAAACATATTCGTCTTGGAACAAAGAGAAAAAGTACCCCAACCAATGTCATTTTAATTTACCGGCGAAGTGAAATTGTAGATATCATTTTTATACTACATGTATATGCATCTGTCTTGGACATAGAATGTTGATAGCTGTTTAAATGGACTGCTCTCTATTTTGATTTCGCTAAAATCTTAGACTAGCTGACACAGATAGATTTTAAAATTATAAAAACACATTCTCCATTGACGGTAATCACTTAAAATCTATTCTCCAATATAAACAGCTATTTCAAAAAACTTGTATTCCTGCATCTCTAATTGATTAACAACTGATGTAGGATATCATTAAATGTCGATTAACACGTGCTCGTTCATTACATCAGTTAATTACCTATTACGCAACTGACCTTAAAAAAAGATTAGATGTATTTTGGAAAGACTTCCGGTGTTCTAAAAGACTTCAGAGGTCGTCCAATACATACTGAGTGAACTCGCAGCGCTTCACGCAATAATATGCTTAGTCTCAAAATATTCTACTAGTATTTCTTTGTAAAAGGCTTAAAAACAGGTAGAATAAGAGGCTGTATATAAATAAAAAGATGTGGTATGAGTTACAATGAGACAACTCTCAATCCATGTCACAATGTGTAAACAGTAAACAATCATAGGTCAATGTACTGCCTTCAATACGGAGCCATAATTCACACCGAGCAACAAGCTATACAGTCAGGATTCTACTTCGTAAAAATTATCTCCCCATTACGACAGTTCATTTTTACAATCGTAGAAATGGAAGCCATTGTAAGGATGACGCACTGCCAATTTTGCTCTTGGAAACCGATAAATTTATCCACATTGCACCATTACGATCCTTAAATGTCAGTTGTATTTTAAAACACAAATGTATGAACTATCTAATGAGTATCAGTTAAAGATCTTGTTTGCATTGATTCAACTTAAAACTATTGTCTGATCGATTGTCAGGTGGAAATTTCGAAAATTCATAAACATTTAAAAAAAATTCTAATTAAATATTTCGTGGAAGGGCAGACTAGATTTGTTTAGTGGTTGAAGACTATAAACCCTAGTAATCACACACAAAAATTTTTAATTTTTCGAAAATATGCATTTTCATCATCCAACTTCAGTCAGCATTCTACTTCGTCAAAATTATCTCCCCATTACGCCAGTACATTTTCACAATCGTAGAAATGGAAGCCATTGTAGGGATGACGCGCTGCCAATTTTGCTCTTGGAAACCGATAGATTTATCCACATTGCACCATTACGATCCTTATATGTCAGTTGAATTTTAAAAGACAAATGTATCAACTACGTATGGTATTCATGTTTTTAACTTCATTTTCAAAATATTGCAAATGACTATGTCATACCTGTCAACTGACCCGTATTTTGCGGGTGTGACCCGAGATTTTCACAATTCTGAGGGATCACCCGGGACACCCGCCGGGTCACTGAATAACCCGGGAATTCCGAAAATGACCCGTTTTCTCCTAGATTTCTATGCCTAGAGAATGATTTCATAGTAAGTGATTTTTCTTTGAAATACCGGCAAATTCGTAATTCTTCCATCAATAGCAGTTCAGCTACCTGTGTAAACTGTCAAATTAAGTGACCCATCAAGTGCATGGCTTCACTTGACAGCTTTGGTGTCAAGCACACTGTTAATTAACACTAATTACCTTAGCTTTAGGTCGTTAATAAATTTCACTGTCGTCACGTTTTACAAACATTTTTCAACTGAGTTACTTCCCCTTTTTTGTCACCATTCAAAATTGTTCCTTATATTTACGTTTTTTTTGGGGTAAAAAAGATCAAATCTACTACAAATAGAATTTAAATACATATTGAAATATAACTTTTCATTTAATTCATACCTTAATACAATTATAAAAATAAAGTTGAAAATTATTTTTTTTATCTATACTTCCTTTAACTGTTTAACTTTATTTTACAATATTCTAATTACAATTAGTAAGTGGAATAGTTGATCAGCAAAGACTCAATAGCCATCACAACAGTCTATAAATATTTAACAAAAAGCAAGTCACAACGTGAGGGCGAAATACTATTCATAGAGTACAATGTAGAAATGTCAATAATAGCACTAACCAAAGAAGAGGAGAAAGAGTCACAAAGTTATGAAAAGCTTTTCAAAGTGCAATGAAATAATGATTAATGAAGTGAACATGTTTTGGAAACTTTTTTAAATTAGAAAAAAATGTCCCCTAATTATTGAAATTCAGCTTGTAAAAATGTTCGTACGCGTTATGACCTGAGATTTCATTCTTCAATGCAGGTCATGACCTGCATTTTCATCGTCACAGGTTGACAGGTATGCTATGTATAAGATTCATTCAAGTTTCACGATCTGCTCCGAATAAAACCTGATTAACCACTTGAAAGGCCAATACTTGTACATGTATAATAAAGCAATAATACCGTTTAAAATCAATTACATTGGTTAATAAAAAAGCTTTTGCGGGTGTTTTGCTATGTGATTTTGAAGTTCTGATGTTTGATTATACTTTGGGATTTTTGAATTAAAGGAAATGAGAGCTTGTTAAAGTCACAGGGGACAAATTGATTAGTATTATATAGAAAATGACACTTTAAATACAACACGAGATACTGATACATGCATGCATTGTGTTCACATCGTTATAAACGTTTTCTGTCTAAAGGACTTAATTACAAGGAAATGTAAATATAATTAAAAATAAAATCGAAGCCATCATGTGTTACAAGTACAAATGTAATAGTATATATGACTGATTGATTTGTTGACAGGAGTCCGTGCACATGCAATATAATTAAATTCGGATATCGGCAGCTTTAAACAAGCCTTAGATATTGGATTTTTGTAATAAAACAATTACAAAATATTCGTTTATAAATAAAATACATAATTATTCAACAATTTCAAACAGTTTTAATTACATTATAACTTGCTATAAATTTAGATAAGTTGCTGATACAAAATTCATTCTTTTTGTGTATAATTGCACTGCAAGTTTTCATGTATTCCTATGCATATTTAACTTAATAATTTGGCCTTGTACCCATGGTCATTCTTTTAACTTAACCACAACTGCAAAAAAAAAAAAGAAAAAAAGATAGACATGCAAATACCAACATTTACAAAACACTTATTTGAAATTTCATCATAAATGTAAAATGCAAATCTAATTAAGTTCTAGATCATTACACATACAAAACTTAAAGAATAATTGAAACCAAAACGTTTGGATTATTTCGCAAATGTCTGCATTATATGCACTCTTTGGGTAACGTTTAATGTTTTCCGATTAATTCAAATAAAATCAAATAATTGTATTGCCATATCAATCAAAAACATGATCTGTGACAAACATAACATTATATACAATTAATATGTCCGAGTACCCGGATGTTCTACCAGAGTCTGAGAGAAGAATATAAACTATGTTGTCAAAAGTCGGTAACATGAGAATAGAGTATAATATATTGTTATAGATATACATGGTTTTTTCATATTATTATTGTATGTGGTGATTTTTTTTAATCTGACTGGCTGAATTATATCTTTTCATGCCAATCAAACCTGAAAACAGACGACTTACCTAAATAAGTCATTCACTATTCTTGACCTAGACTCTCGGAATAATGCAGCCATTGTAGCTGGCACGAATGTATTTTCTGGCCCATAAGGGATTATGATAGCCTTTTTAGAATTTTCAACACTTTCTAGCACTACCCAAAATTTTAAATACTAAAAGTACTGTAAATATACTATTCAAAAATGAATTTGAATGTGTATCATGACCGTTTACTTTCTTGCAATCTTTAAAGGCCACAAGTCCTTTAAGTCTTTTATCATGCAGTGAATACAAAAATAGAAAGAAAAAAAAAAACGTTTTCATCTGTTTGTAGAATAATTTCATATTTTTCTACACCTGGTTCATCCCTCAGTTCGGGGAAGTATGTTCAGCAGATACTGTGTGTTTTGTAAAATCACACTGGTCATCACACTGGTCAGATACATGGACTTAAGTAGGGTACACAATAGAGCAAAATCGATTCCGGAATGCAAGAGCAGCTAAGTATAACGACTAAATAATTCTGTCCATGGCCTGACTTGCACGAAAGTGATAAAAAAAATAATAATAATCCTATTTGATGAAATTAAGTGCAAAAAAAAAAAAAAAATTGTTGCACGCCATGCGAGCTATTACGACATACTTTACTGGTGTCGATTATTGTAGTCCCTTAGGGACGACATCAAAAGATCAATGTAAGATAAAAAACTTAATTCAAATAGTTTGGGGGTGGGGGGGGGTTGAACAGCTCCAAGATTTGGTTATCCGACATTGATTTTTACATATATCCATATGAGTCAATCAAGTTTTCCCAAATTAAGTTAAGAGGGGGGTGGGGGGTTAGTGAAAAAAACTATGTGAATTAAGTTTTTTATCCTTCATTGAACTTTTGATGTCGTCCCTTATGACAACGATAACAATCTGGCGCCATGACAAAAGAATATTAGTTTACAAAAAATAGATATAAAAACATCTGATTATATAGTTTTTAATCGATGTATCATATGAATAATGAATATAAATAAAAGGTGTAAGGTATATGAGACAGCAATTAATTACTAATAGATAAAAAAACACAAGATTAAAAATACATCAGCGCAGTAAAAAAGAAATATGTCAGCATAGTGTAACGATCATCAGTAGTAGACAGGATGGGTGTCTTTAAAAAATGGCAAGCTCTAAATCCTCCCTAGTCTAATTTGATTGATAGATTGTTGGTTGATTGAAGTCTTGTGGCAAATATTTCATGCATTTTCAGGATGGAAACGAGTTAACAACTTAATGAACAGGTAGATCCTTAATAGAGGCCGTCCGGTATGAAGTGCTGGGAAATCAAGACAGGAAATGAATAATAGACCTCATACTTAAAAGAAACTTGCCCCTTGGAGCATTTATTACAATTGTATTTAATGTTAATATGACATAGGACATGTGGAATAAAGCCATCTTAAACAGTCCACATACATGGAACATGATATATATATTCCACACTTTAATTCATTTTGACTCCGTGATCAATCCACACACATGTAACATGATGTAAACCTCGTAATACGTGACTCCTTGCAATCAAATTATTCAAAACATAAAGTTTATCTACTGCGGATTCATTAGTATTCGTTGGATTCCGAGTTTCGTGGGATATTCAGCGAAGTACAAATTTCTATAAAGTTTTATCCAGACATTAGCAGAACCAAGAAATCACATATCGACGAAAATACAAGGTTTCTGCAATCCACGAAAATTGGTACCAACGACTATAAATGAATCTACAAGTTTATGTAATGTTCTAAGGTTAAGAACACATCCGTGGAACAAATCGTATGCCTATTAGAGGATAAATTTTAGACCAGCGGTAGAATAAAAAAAAAAATTTTTTAATGCACCCACCGAACACACAGCTAAATTATATATCATTGAAAAGATAAAATTGTTGACTTTAATATTAATGATGCCGTAAGCATGAGAAGTGGTCGGAATTTTGCATAATTGAGGTCAAAGGTCAACAATTGAATATTACAAAATGTTGTCTTTACTGTCTATTTTGGGCTAAACTTAGGAACTTAAAACATATTAAACAATCAGGGGACAATATTTCATTCAACATATATGGAGCCTGTTGGGCATACCATTTCTTTTTCTAAATACGTCATTTGTAACGTTAAAATTGACGTTTTTCGTTATATGATACATTTTGTTTATTTATGACTTCATTTAGTTTCCATACGAGGATGACCTTGAACTTTGGTAATATTTTTTTCCCATAAAAATGAAGTCTTAAGACGACTTGCTACTATACAAAAATTTTAAAGTCAGGTAAAGGGGGATAAAAGTTAATTTCATTGATTTCAGTTTCAATGGTCATGATGGTTATTTCAGTAATTTTTTTACATTTTTTTGGAAGACAAAAGCTGTCATTAATATTTTTGTTGTACAATCAAAATGTATTCATATAAGGTTTATAAAATATGTTAGCATCATACCAACGTTTTTTTGACGTTTTTTAACATAAGAATGCCCGATCGTCCTATCATAATAAACGGAAATAGCTTCAGTGTCAAAGTAAACTAATCGTATATTAAATCAACAGAAAAAGTGGACAAAAACTAAAAGCAAAACAAGTTTATATATGAATTAGCATAATTAAGACGTAGATAGGTCATGTAATCAAGCATCATCATCATCATCATCATCTATATCTGCCAGGTGTGTATTGATGTTTTTAACAAAGGTCTGATGCTTGACATTGACACAGTTCAGTACAGGACAAATTCTGTTCAAAACACACACAACTTTTACTGCAAACTGATTTTCCTTTGCATGTGCACACCAAATCTTGAAGGAAGTCGGATGACATTTGACCTTCAAACAAGACAGGTTCAAGACCACACTTTCCTTCTTTCCAACCAAACTGTAGAGGCGATCCAATAGCAGACTTGGCGATATGTGCAGTCATCCAGATTTTGATTTGGAAAGAAGTCCTAAGGACGTGGTGTTTGAAAGATGCTTCACAAGGAGGGAGTCGGACCAAGCTAGAATCTTTACATGTGGCTAGTTTCACCCGGAAACTGTTCAGATTATTATGGCAGCGTTTGGACTTTCCTTTAGGATCATAAAGCCTAGTTACGAGTTTTCGACTGACAGCTACCGAATCTTCTATATCTAATAAAGATATCTGGGACAAGTCATTGAAATGAACAGGCGTTTCTTTTAGTGCCTTTAGCATGGATTTCTTGCCTATGCCAAATAAAGACGATGTAGTATCACATCCTGTAATAGCGTGTGCAGCTGGTAGGATTTTACACAAAACAAAATTTAACGACCCACACAGCTCATGAACAGGAATGTAACGCCGAAAATCCTTAATGCTAGTGATCATTCCTGTTTGAAACCACAATTCAGATATATGAGTCATCTGTGGGAAATGTATTAAAAGTACTAGCACGTCCGTATCCGGAGACTTTACAATAATGCGACCGTTTACATCGTTTTCCCTGTACAGTTTGACAGCATTCAATGCATGCAGAATAATACATGTATCTGCCTCTTCTTGTGTACTACTTGACAATTCACTGCAATCTGATATACCTTTGGGACTTATTATTTTCACTATTTCTGGATTGGGAAATGATGAAGCAAGATGCAATTTTTGTCCATCCATTAGACAACTATTTTCTTTCATATATTGCAAAGTGAATTCACCAAGAAACTTTATAAGTGACTGCTTGTTTTCACCTGAACTAAGAAATTTTTTCCAGTCTGGAATGATTCTTCCTTCGATTACTTGAAACACTTTTGGATTGAAAAATGACTTTGATCGACGTTCCCGTTCAGAGCTTTTAATGGAATTTTGAATGTCATATCTATCAAAAATGTCAGCAACCACTGAAGCATATTGAAAGCAAGCAACCTGATTGCGGACAAAGCTAAAGCCAATTCACCAAATGTTTTAAACCTTTTTGCATTGATAGATTGCAATAATGCCATGCCATCTCTTATATGGGTGGTTCGGGATATATCGAATATTGGAAGGATTTGACAGACTACTACATCCTGTTCCAGTATGTGAGCTAAATCTGCCTTGCAAGGCTTGCGCATTGTACCATCGTCATGGAACATGGATGTTGGGATTGGGCCAATTGGATTGGACTTTTTTAACTGTTACATCCTCTCGACAATTTGCCAAAGCCAAGGCACGCCTAAAAACTAACTCTTGGTTGATATGCACATTAACTGTGTCACCAGAACGACACTTTAGTTTAGTTTTTTTCGTCATATCCTCGAAAGTCTTTAGGTTATATCTTGATATCGGGTTATAGAAACTTCGAGACTGCCCATTCGACAAAGAACCATCAACAAAAGATTTAACCCTTTGTGTGCCCTCATTAATAGAATTCAATAAAGAATCTTGAACTTCTTTAGATGCGTGCATCCCAGTTGAAATGTTTATGAGAGGAACTGGATGTAAGGTAACATCAAAAGGATCTGTCATTTTGTTAATGATATGATCTATCAAATCACTAACCTGTTGGTTATCTGGTGTCATTGCTGCTGGTTTCATTTCCTCGTGAGATAAATCACTCTCTATGGATAAACCAGCTCTATCACGCATTTCTGAACCGAAATGACCGAGAACATGTCTCGTTAATGTCCATCTAATCAAAGGAGATTTTTTGGGGTTAATCCAATAATCCCATCATGCCCTTTATAGTCTTTCATAGTGGCCATGTCACTCCAAATGCCGTTAAAAGTTCCCTTTTTTTGGTGAATTGCAAATTCACCAGAATCAAATGCTGATTGAACTTTATGAGGGATATCAAGCATATCAAGAATATAAACCGGGGTCCATCTGGAGTAATTTGTTCTGTTGGTTATGAAGAAGTATGGCAGCATATCAGTAGTAGTATGTAAATGCAATGACCACAAACCCTCCTGTTCTGCACGAATGTTTTGGAGCATTACTTCAACCGCGTTCAGGAACATATCCCAGTACATAAATGTCCGGGACTCAAGATGTCCTCGGTTCCTGAATCTAACTGTTAATGGTAATACATAGGTGGTATACAGAATCGTTAACTCGTTAAGTACATCTTTGTAAGATTCCGATTCATCTGAAAACTTTGCTTGACATTTGGACAGCATCACCCATACATCCTTTGGTATTGCATCAATACCATCATTTTCCATACACCATTTGAAAAACGAAGCAAACCATAACGATCGTAATGCTTCATATGCGAGTGTTAAAACTCGAACTGATTGGTTAAACTGTTTCCCTAAGAGCATCTTTCCCTAAGTGCATCCAGCATAAACACCAGAATCAACCATAAGATCCAGAAGACCTCCATCTGCCCACAATTTGCCAATACAAGCTATAAAACAAGAACGTGTATGAAATCCACCAAGCCTCAAAATATGGGATTGAAAACTTCCGGCATTGACCATTTCACTTGCTGTGATACTGCGTAAAGTTGTTGATTAAACGTCTGTATTGAAAAGTCCTGTCCTACTTCTTTTGACATGTCCATACATTTCTTCATTGTTGTATCAAAGGTTGACATATCGCTTGGCTTCGAATCAACAACTGGTGCATATGTAACAAGTCCCCGACAAGGAAGGGATTCCGAGACTAGGCCATTAAACCCAGTCCAGAAGGGGATTGCTTGTAATTTGTTCTTGAAGTTCCATTGGAAATTTAATTACTTCTCTGAACAGAAGTCGCGGCAAAACCCAAACGGAGTCTAAAGAAGCTTCACATCTTTCTGAACAAGATATTATATCACTATATACATTCTCACGACGGGGAGGCTCAGGACGCTCTTTTGGCTTGTTGAATGGTACACAGTTTATCAAAGACATTGTCTGCTCATCGACTGGTAGAGATTTTTCCTGTCCTCGTTTAACTTTAACCTGTTCAGCATGTTAACAGCGCTTGCATCTGTCATTTCAATCTGCAGTTGGAAAACAGCTCTAGCCATAGAATGGAAAGTATCCTTGCCATCCACCGTTTCCGTGTTTATGTCATTGTCGAATATGTTCCTTACGTCGTAACTACAATCCCCTTCCCTTTCCTGAATGTGACCTACCGAATTAGACTATTTACCATCTTTGTTATCACATATGCAACACGACGGGTGCTGCATGTGGTTCAGGATCTGCTTACCCTTCCGGAGCACCTGAGATCACCCCTAGTTTTTTAGTGGGGTTCGTGTTGTTTATTCTTTAGTTTTCTATGTTGTGTCGTGTGTGCTGTTGTTCGTTTGTCTTTTCCATTTTTAGCCATGGCGTTGTCAGTTTGTTTTAGATTTATGAGTTTGACTGTCCCTTTGGTATCTTTCGTCCCTCTTTTATCTGATCCTTCCTGGATAAGACAACCATTGGAAGACAGCGGTACAATACCGTTTAGAACATACACGCCATTTTTTGATCCTATCAATTTCATGACTCGATAAGCTTGTTAGGTAACGCCTAACCTCATCATACGAACTGCAAAACCCATGAGCATTTAATGTTTCAACTAATTGTTTTGATCCAAATTCGTGATACAATTGTAACGCAAGACCAATTTGATATGGAGTAATAACATTAGTACTCATTTTCTACGGTAGTATGATTTTGGTTTAATACGGCCAGAAAAGACTTTTCATCTATTAACCAACAAATAATTTGGTCAGGTTTGGGGGCATTGATTGAATTGACAACGGCAGAGAACATTCGGAAGGTGTTGGGTAATAATCATTGTTTAAATCAAGGCTATGTATATCACGCCTTAAAATATTGGCAGCGGTGTGTAAAATCTGTTCTTCACTTGTTGTATTTTTGGAACTTCCAATTTCCAAATCTTACTGTGCTATTTTGAGTTCAGATTTTAGCTGACTTGCAGCTTTGATTGCGTCACCGAAGGCGATAGATATAGAGCTGCTGAACATGATATTTGATTTACCATGTCCTTGTTGTGGTTGTATGACAATTGAATCGCCGTAATAATTCATTAACCTATTTTGCAATTTATATGTTGTGTATTTGTCGGCATAGTCCTGTGGAAGCAAGAAACGAAATTTCTCAAGCAAGTTGGACATCATAAAAGCCTTATGATTTACCATCAGGTCTGAATTAATTTCTGATACCAACTTCACAAATGCAGTATCGTGGTCAGAAGATTCTGCTTTTACTTTTTGGGGTGTTTTCAGTAGATATTTAGTTATACAGGCCGAATGATAAAGGGCATTTTCAGTAAAATTTTCATGTAAAACCGTTGACTCAATTTCATGATCCGAATTAATTCTAGCTGCCTCAAGTATATTCTTAATTCTGTCTTCTGATTCCACTTTGTACAATTTAGCATCTTTTTTTGTAAGTTTTGTTCTTACAAAAGATATAAGAATACCACTCTGATCGAGTTGTGATTCTAGATGTGCTTGCAGCAGGTGAAAAAATGCAAGCACCACCTATATTCTCCTCCGTTTCCATAAAATCTTGTTTATAACAAGATAGATTCTGCTTACTGGTGTAAGATTTACAACAAAATCTATGGTATTTAACATCAATATTTTCCGAAAAAAATTGATTAATAGAAGACAACTCTTCTACAATCTTCAAATAGATCTCATCTTTCCGTAGTTTAGTAGCTTCCATAAAACTAACTTTGCCCTTGTCAGTGAAAATATATAACTTTTCCGGGCTTTTCAGCTGACAAATTATGCATTCCTGCCAATCTAAGGAAGATTTCCCTCTCTTTGCACTTGTTGGGGTAAGTTTTAAAGGACTACCGAACTGTGACATTATCCGGAAAATTTTCACAACAGATCCGGAATAATTTTGAAGCGATTACTTAACACAATGTAAACAATGATAAAAAAAACCAATATATTACCACTCTGGGTATTAAAAATAACAAAAAAAAACAATGAAATCAACAACAAAGCAAATATAAAACTAGTGTAAAGACAAATATAAACCCTAAAACTGATATTAATCAAACAATTTCAATGTGAAATGCTAATCGACATTTGGCTTGTACAGTGATAAAACTGAACAGAGTGAGGATTAAACAAAAATAAACGTCCCGGACCGTAATTCCGGAATTAAATAAATGTGTAACAGATTGAGGTGTTCTATTCAAATTAAAAAAATATTGTTAATCGAATAAGAAATGTTACAAACGAAAGTTGTTTTGTATAAAGTAAATATCGAAGTGTACATTTATGCCAAATAAACACAAATGAAGTGTTTTATAATTATCCTGTTATTAACGGAAACCGGTGAAAATCGTGTTAATCACAACTACTGAAGTAAAACGGTTTTTAAAATGTTAATGGTAAATATTTTTAAAACAATTATTGACTATTTTTATCGTCAGTGATATATTCTTACATTATCAATTTAAACAATAGCCGTAATATTGTAATTCGTAATAATAATTAACATTTTAGTGTATCAGTGAATTTTTTTTATACACTACATAACGCTCTAAAAAGCCATTTTTACGGAAATTCGACCATACGACTTTCTTACGGCATGTTTAAAATACAAGTTTAACATGTATTCTTTCATTTAAAAAAAATTCAGGTGTGTGTTCTTTGGGTGCATTAAACTCCTTAACTAAGCGTCTTTTCAGATTTCGCCGCTGCACTATTTGGATCGAGGTCGTACTAGTATGACATTAATGGCGTTGTCATATATTCGATCTTCGAAACCACGTACTTCACGTACGTGGCACGTGGTGTTATATGCATGCCGTTATGACTCATCCCAACCTACCGATCACATTTCCAATGTTGATAAGCTAGCAGGTTTTTTTTAATAGTTGAAGGCCACACGAAGAGGAGACCCTTTATAAATTCTTAACCCCTCAAAGGGTGACTGGGGTATAGAAATATGGTAATTTGGTCTTCTCCCGACCGGCAGTAAAACGCGTGCCGAAGTGGGGCGTCCGTTTGGCTGTGCGGGATGTATCAAGTTCACAGTCACGTCCGGTCAGAAGGGGGACGTTAAATCCGATGCCTCGTGAAAAGAGAGTGCCACGCTCTTTGCACGCTAAGAACCCTTAGAACAACTCTTTTGAGGGGTCCGGAGGTAGCCTGTTGCAAGGCAAAATTTCTGTTCCTATCCAAGATACCCTCATTTTCCAGTGGCAGTCCAAATTTCCCCGACCATCATCTTAGATGGCCTCTATCGTATCAACTTACCTATTGTATTTATTGTCAACTTGTTCTCCTCCTGATTAAATATGCATGAAATATTTGCCACTGGACGTTAAGTAACCAACAATCAATCAATCAATCAATCATTAAATTCTTAAATCCGCTTCATGTGCAATCTGATAGATATTTGCACACCTCCTTGTCATATAATAGTTGCTAAGAAACATTACTTTGACGTCCTATTTATTTATAATCGTTAATTTTAATTTGAAATGTAACATTCATGATGACACGAGCTTCCACAATATAGTGCAAAATGAATGTCAACTAAGAAAAGTAATGAAGGCTTCTTTTAGTCATTTTATAGGGCTGTTGTCTCTTTGACACATTCCCATTTCCATTCTCAATTTAATTGTAAAAGCGCTGACCATGCGCACATTTTTAGAATAATCGCGGAATACAGAATGTACTTAGGTCAACAGCTTTTACACCCCACTAACTTTACAAAAAGAAAAATGCAATTCTTAAGTGAGACAATATATATAATTTTCACCATAAACTAACTAAAAGGGTGTTTACTTCTTGAAGCACGCACACTAACCTTCATTACGTAAGATATGGTATTCTCTTTGATGTATTAATCTAAATCTTTCATACGATTAATATACTTTAATTAAATATCAGAACATACTAAACCCTCCCGATATTTGTCTCGCACTAATTCCCTCTTGAAGTAATTTGTATTCATTATTTCTTTGCGGTGGGGGCTAAATGCTAATCGAAGATTATGGCGATGCTGTTACCGGATACTATTCATCAATAGAGGTGAATATCGCGTGCATCCGATCACTTATGTATATTGTTGAAGTAACAATAACGTTCATAGGTAGAACGTCAGGAAAGGAGCTAACATTTGTTTTATAGGGGGGGGGGGGGGGGGGGGGGGGGGGGGCGTGCTTAGGTGAAACTTGAGAAAAGGCAAGACAGGTGGTTTGATGATAAAACAGAATGAGCAACTTTGCAAACAAAATAGTCAGTAGTCAGGATAAACAATTAATAACAAGAATGCGTCCCTAGTACACTGATGCCCATTCCACAATATCATTTTGTATGTTCAGTGGGCTCTAATTTGGCATTAAAATTAGAAAGATCATATCATAAGGAACATGAGTACTAAGTTTCAAGTTGATTGGACTTCAACTTCATCAAAAACTACCTCGACCAAAAACTTTAACCTGAAGCGGGACAGACGGACGAACGAACGGACGGACGAACAACAAACGGACGCACAGAGCACCATTTTTTTATCCTATGGTAGCTCCCTAACTTCTACATCATTACGTTTCTGGTGAATAGTGGCCTCATTGGCATATGCTTCCTCTTCTTATTTTTAAATATTCGATATTTCCCGAGAATTGTATGTACTTTCAAGAAATATATATATTTTTAAAAAATCTTATCGTTAATGTGTAAGCGAAGAACTATATATGCTGTCCGATTAACACAACGCTACATAGACATTTTTAACTCAATTGCACGATTTTTTTTTTTTTTAGATTTTTTTGTTCTAAAATCTAATTTATTGCACCATTGCTATTGCTGTTATAATGAATTATACAATGTCTACGGCATTTGACAGGACACCCCTATAGAGTAAGTTTTACTGACCAAAACAGGAAGATTGTTCAGTAAATACTAATAAATTGTTAAGATTTACATTCAATATGTCTTTACAACAGGATTACTACAGAATTTATTTTCCGGAAAAAATGCATTGCTTTGACCGATTTGACTCTGTATATATTGTACGACTTTTGATTGTCAGAATAGTACTGAATATCACAACTTCAGGAAATATTACTTATTAATATTTCATTATCTTGACAGAGAAACATAGAAGGTGATTTTACCAGATGTCAGTTTCGGTTAAATGATGTGCTACATTTGTATAAATCCAATATCTGATGATTGGTTTTACACGAATTAGAATACCTCTGAAAGTTCATGACCTTATCAAAAAAGCGATATGCAAAGAAAATATATCATTGTCGTTAGTGAACAATGGTGAAGGACAAATTGTGCCATTGGTCCGTAACACCCTTGTCCGCCGCAAGTATTTGATTGGATACGTGTTGCACAGTCTTTAAGTTTACTGAGTGGTGTTTTTGTAGTCTGATGTTTATTGTTTTCGATTTTTTTCTTCATTGGCTATTTGTTGTCTGATTTTTCTGCGAACTAGTTTCCCTTTTATAAAATCATCTGTGAAAACAATGTTGTTGAAGGGGTATTCGTTGTAACAGTAAAGCAAACAAGTACATAAGTATGTCTGTACTTAACTGAAATGTGTTCTATTGGTACTTTGGCGGCAATATAGTTCTGTTTACAAAGCTCGTCGCTATTGCATTTCTGCCGCCGGGCCACGCAAAATCAAGCTGCTCGATATTGGACTTTTTCCACCGGGCCACGCGAAATCGAGCTCCTTGATATTTAGCTTCCTGCGCCGGTCCACACGAAATCAAGATCCTCAATATTGGTATATTGTCAATGAATTCATAATAATTGTGAAAGTGTCAATCAATTACGAACTAAAGCATAACACAACATGTACATATGTAGGTGATTATTGTTTACATAATTGACAGAGAAATGCGCTACAAAGATGCGGAAAACATACGTCTGCTTAGACAGAGTTGAAGAACATAAATATTGCATTTGCTAAAGAATCTCTTAAAAAATTTTATGTTTTGGCTTTGTTACATGTATGTGATTATCTTTAACGTATGAACTAAGATTGACTCCTTGGCATTATCTTTGTGTTCTACATGAACTATAACTGTCTGCAGCAAATAAGTCAGGTGCATTACAGGTTTTAATACTTGTAAAATTACCCAAAACACCGCTGTTAGGCCAAATAAGAATATATGTGTGGTTCCAGTAACCCTACCTTTCCTACTTTTTCGCCTCAAAATTAGCCTATCCTAAAGATTTTATTGTCTTTTTTCATTAAGCACTGTTAAAGTCAGAATGTTGCTCCCATAGACTCAATGTAAAAAAAAAACATAAAATAAAAAAAATCCCTACCTACCTACCCTAACTTTTTTTTCAGATATAACTGGAACCACACATACTTTTTTATTTGGCCTTAGTTATCATCTAAGTGTTTTGAAAGAAAGAGATGGCGTTTTACCATCAATGTTTTAATTCGGGTAACATACTGCATACTAGATTATAGCATATTCTATATTACAAAAATAATGATCTTTTAATTTACTTCATTGGAAAACAGGTGACTGTAACGATTACCATTCGGTTTATGTATCTGTAATATTATGCAGATTTAAAGTATTCATTTCATGTAGATGTTTTATCTATGATTACTTACATACATGATAATCTTAAGTTAAAGATGATGTTATTTCAAAATAGGAAAATTAACGTCAAATTGTAAATGAATAATATTAAGTTGCATAAACAAAAAAATCTATACAGATTCAAAGTATACATGTATATTGTTTGTACATAAATGTAGAACGAACATATAACATTATTATTTGATGTACGAATTTTAGAAATGATGGAAATTAATGCGAGGCTCTGCGAATATATAACTTCTTTTTTCAATGTTCGTCGGATTTACTTCCAAACTGTTAAATATGTTTATGAATGAAATCAAAATTTAAACGCGGACCGCAATGAGAACACCAAATTGAACTGAACGTAAACAGTAATTTGTTATATAACAGTGCCGATCACTCGAACGAAAATCATCTTGACCAGAAGACTGTCTATAAACCTATGTTCTATTATACGAATATCGCTTCATGTTATCTGTATATATTAGAAAGGTCAGGTACAGGACAAATAGAAATATACTTCTTAAAACTATTTATAACAATTTAAGACGTAAACATATTGTTTATAGTGATTATCGGTGTTTGCTATTAGTAAAAATACAAACTCGCAATCTAAAATAAACATAAATATACAAAAGCTATGCGCTTTATCGAAAGTACTATGTAAAGTCAGTAAATATGCACTTGTATGATAGTATCTGTGTCTGCAAAACATGTTTAACCACAAAACACCTATAGATTTCACATCCATGATAATAGGAAGAAGTAACTCTATTTTCTGCTACTCTAGAACATATAATTAGAAATCAAAGTTAAAATAGTGAGAAATTAGTGTGGGTCATTGGTGTAGAAATAGGGACAATTTAGAGAAAACTCTCTGTAACGTGCAACATTTTCGGTGCCAAATTTAGCCAGGGGTGTTCTTCATTTATACTGTTTCGAAAATTCCGGAATTGTTGAGTACCCTTAAAGAAAGCCGATTTTTTTTCAAACATGCTGCGGCACCATATGTGTTTTTCAGTTTCAATTACATCCAAAGGTGTTGATAATTCAGAATTTGAAATGTTTTTAAATGGATCTTTGATAGTGAAAATGAAGGATAAAAAAGGCTCCCTTTGTCATCTATTTAAATAATTACTTCATTGTAACCAGAAGAGAACAACTTGTGATTTTTTAAAGGGTGAACATTTCAAGCTACTATATGAGGTTCTGTCTGTTCTTTTAATTTGTGTATTTTTAAATTTTTATTCTATTTTTTCCTTATCTTTAATATTTCAACCTATTGTTTCTGTTATTTATATTTTAGCATCCCGTTTTATGGTATGAAAATAAATCTAATCCACAAAGCGGAAATGCTCATTTAGGTCTTCAAATATTGCGCTTCTTTAACATCCTTGATTTTCAAATATTTGGCTTGGATCGTTCTAGATGAAGGTAAATCCAGAAAAGCGCTTCGAACACATTTCGTAAGTGTTATTTTGTATTTTCTATTTTTTAACGAATGTTTTGACGTTAACCTGAATTTCTCTCCATTTGTTGACAACAGCCAGTATAACTGTCTATCAATAAATGTCAAGTTGACCGTCAAAGTTCACACGGAAGTTCATTTTTATTAAAAATTGATTAATTCATAAATTGCAAGATGTTTCATGTAAGGGATTGTGTTACAAGAAGAATCAATGCAAATACATTGTTTTTCTTCTAACAACAAATTATTACTCCAGGATCAATCCGATCATCCTTGAACAAATCATTGCTGGTGCATAGAAACATTTGATCATATGCTTTATTCCTTGGTTGTATACGTTCTTTGATCTTCCTATACATTGTTTTCATTTCTATTTTTATTTCACAAAAACATGATCTCCAATATATTATTTTCATTTTTTTTTTTATTTCAGAAAAAAAATTATAATTTTTTGGTTAAAATATAAAATTAACATTTCATTTTCCTTTTGCAATGTATTTCACATAGAAATCAATCAAATTTTTGTGTAAGAAAAACATAAATTTTATTTTTGCAAATTTGAAGGATTGATACTAATTTCATATTGTTTAGTTTACAAAATGTACTTAAACATCGCCCATAAACTAAAACAGCATCACTTTTAAAATTAATACATTTTGTTGACATTCGAGGAATGTATTTATTTAAACAAAGAAAAGCATTCCACGAAGACACTTATCATATAATTTCAAATTATATGTTTTCATTCTTAAGTCATGATATCCAGTGGTGGATTCAGATATTTTGAAGGAGGGGGTTCTGCTCCTGTCTGGCCTCAGTGATTCCTTATATTAAGCAACCAATTTTTTCCTAGAATGTGGGGCAGGCCCCCTCGGTCCTCTTAATTCACCTCTGATATCAAGAATCATAGTAAAACAAATAGTCTTTCAATGTTTCAAGTGTTTACAATTTGAAAAACACACTTGTAATGTTGACATTCTTTCACTTTAACTCGTCACGTAAAATAATTATAATTCACGTTGAGCTTGAAGGATCTTGTATTGTAACAGTAGACATATTTTATCTACATGTACCAGATAATTAGCATACGATCCAATATTTAAGCCAGACTATTAATTATACGTTTTGTACATGTACCAATTATTATATCTCAGATTTAACGTTAAAAAAGTGATAAGCAGGTTTTATGAAAAAAAGTGGGATTTTGTTTTGGGTACATTCAACTACTTCTAGCATAACGTTATTTGTTAAAATTAAAATACATTTACAATCCGCTTAAATTATATATGAAAAAGATAGAACTGTCTTATCCTTAATTGCTGATATAATATCTTTATACTTAAGCCGTTTTCTTTTCAAATGGTCTGGTTTTATTAATTTTTGTATGCTATTTTCTGTACATCTTTTGTTACATGTCCACGGTTTATCTGCCCACATCGCAAAAATAAACGTGTTTCTCTAATTGATTTGCCAATGAAGAATACAATAAAATGTTAGATTTTATTTGATGCTGATTATAATAATATTTAAGGGCACCTGAAGAACTCGATATATTGGTAAGCATTTTTCTTAAAATAACAGCGTGTTTTACTAGTTGTGTTTAATTTGAAAAACACCTGAAACGTTCAAAATATGAAATATTATAGATCATTGATTGATTGATTGTTGGTTGCTTAGCGTCCAGTGGCAAATATCACATGTATGTTTAGGATGATGAAATATTTAACAAGAATGTGATTATTTATAATTATTAAGGGCAACCTGCACATCTGTAGAATGCGTTAATTGGTAAGTCGTTTTTCTCTAAATAATTATAGTGTGTTTTAATAATCGTGTTGCCAATGAAAAAATACAATAAATTAATCTAAATATGAAATATTATAGATTATAATTAGTATTATAATTAAGGGCGACCCAAAGACCACGATTAATATGTATGATAATTATTAACAACTGACTATTAAGCGATAGGTTGTATATCAGCAGAGTAAATATTATCGCACTAAACTTATTAGCTAATGTGATATCGATTTTTAAAGAAATCATTTTTCTGCCCCAATCAATTTATCATGTTGCTCTCTGGCGAGAGATATAAAGTTGGGAAGGACTTTCTGAAGTGATACTATTCAATGATAGGCATCGTATCATTGTAAGCTATAGAATCAAGTGGAATTTATTTTAATGTTATCAAAATATACGATATCTGTGTGTTATTAGAAAAACATTTTAGATAAAAAAAGATTTTTTTATTTCTTCATTTTTTTTAGTGAAATAATATGTGTTGACGTTTGATTAATTAATTATTTTTTAGACAAAGCCGTGAGAAGATTTCTTGTAATTTCCTCATTCGAGCATTAAATATCCAATTGAAGTAGGAGTTAGATTAAACGACAGATGCAGTTGACAGAGATTTAACAATCGCAGCTTTACTTGACGGAAGTGGAACAAAATTTTTAACACCGACGGAAGTGGAACGAAAGTTTTAACACCGACGATAGTGGAACAATATTTTAAACACCGACGGAAGTGGAACAACACTTTTAACACCGACGGAAGTGGACCAAAAGTTTTAACACAACTTCTAACAGCGACGGAAATGGAACAAAACATTTAACACCGACTGAAGTGGAACAAAACGTTTAACACCGACGGAAGTGGAACAAAACGTTTAACACCGACGGAAGTGGAACAAAACTTTTAACACCAACGGAAATAGAACAAAACTTTTAACAACGACGGAAGTGGCACAAAATTTCTAACACCGACGGAAGTGGAACAAAATTTTTAACACCGAGGGAAGTGGAACAACACTTTAACACCAGCCACAAGGAAACAAACATAAAGTATTGCAACTTCAAAAATTGAAAAAAAGAAAGTTAAAACTAAGTTTTCACATTTAATTTAAATGGAGTAAATTTATAAGCGGAATTTAACAAATTTGCTCAATATGAACTTGTCCACTATCATACCAGAGGAATTTGGTCATACGACAGTGATGCCGGACAATGGAACAAACGGCACTGAACATACTGACCACAACCGTGGTCATCCATTGATGGTAAGTTAAATTGTAAGCATATAAGTTTGGAAATATATATAAAATCCCTGTCGAATTTATTTACGTTTTAGGAAAGGGTGCCACATATTGAGCAAGATCTACATATCCTTACGGAGCACACAAGAACGCCCTAGGCATTGGTTTTGTTATTTAATAGCAAAACCCTTAGTTTACATGTACTGCAGTCTGTTGATTTACTTTTCGCTACATTTTGCTTTTTCAATGATTTTGCCTATATATCTTTGTATAAGATTTTTATTCTCCTGTTCATATAATCCGTCTCCGTTTTAATAAAAAAAATCCAATTAAAAAAAAACATTTAATTTAAGCAGATATTTTAAATAAAAGTATAACGATTTTTTTCATGCATTACATGTATTACTCGCAGTAGCTTTAGAATTACTTTGGAACCACCGAGTAAAATTGTTATATTTAATCACAAATTGGTTTATTCGGTGCAACAGCTTGACAACCGTACGTACTAATAAACTTTGGTGCCTCAAACACAGTTGTAATTATATTTCTTTCTAAATTGCATGTTTAAGAATTTAAGAATGAGGACTAATTTATATACATAAAATAATAGTGTTCAATGAAGAAAGGAACGAAAAAAGGAACCTGTTCTTACTATACCGATGATTAAGGACCTTTTAATTGTTTTTTTATATAAATCTACGGTGACCTATATGCTAACTTTTTACATCACTTGGTTTCTAGTCAAGAATTGTCTCATTGGCAATGATACCACATATTTTCTTATATGTATATTAGTTACTCTATAGATAGACTTGCATTCATATCAAGTCATAACCAGACTATAGTGCAACAGTCGTTCTGATTTGCATGAAATATTTGTAACTGGACGTAAAAATACTACACGTGGAAATTTAGAAACGTGAATGTCACGTGAGTTTAGATTCATGTAAATCGCATGTGAATCTCATGTGAGTTTAGATTTATGTAAATCGCATGTGAATCTCACGTGAGTTTAGATTCATGTAAATCGCATGTGAATCTCACCTCAAACAATCTAGATCTTGTACAGGTACATGATACTCAGTCTCGCGTGAACTGATTTTACGTGAGTTTTACGTGAATCTAATGTAAAAAAAAATCACGTGGAATTCAAAAAAGTATTCAAATAGTCTAAATTTTTCAATTTAAAATGTTCAAATTTGATTAGAAAAATGAAAAATATCATATTATTTTTGGTTAAGTTCACGTGAAATTCGAGTGAAAAAATTAACATGATATTAATGTGAAAGTTTTTTACGTGAGTTTCACGTAAAAATGTATTTGGTTATTTGTGTCGTTAGATTGCTACATCAATGACATGTATTGATGTCTCATTTTTATTCTATCATATCATAAACATCAACTGATAAAAATCCCACTTGCATCTGGCACGTGATTCTATAAGACCAGCTGATCTGCACGCGACATCCCGTCCTTTTTTCTATTATTTCATTAACGTTGACCATATCATCAACGTATACGAATCTTGTTTAATCACTATTATTTTGTATTGACCTGGTGTCATCAGCAGACGTTAATATAACCTTAAATGTTTGATTTACATGTAAATTGAAGATCAAATTCCCTTGACTGTACATGATTATTGTCACGTGACTGTTGATAGGGGAGCTAATTATTAGTGAAACGTTAACGAGACAGATTGGCAAAAAGGCATGAATATAAAAGTTATTTCACGCCAACAAAATATCTCAAATTAATTAACTTTTGTGGTATTTTGATCTGAAAGAAACAAATGAGTTGTGTCATTTAAATCATTTTAAGAATATCAATAATTTACAAAGAATTGAATTGCTTGACATGATGTGCGCTAAACTTTATCAGTTGCTGCGCAACATTGAAAGCTTAGGTTTTATAATTCAACGTTAATTGTAAGAAGTAAGGCTAGTTTTCTATTCACTCTTTTACGTTCAAGGCTATCTGTCTTAAAGAATTTTAAATCGTTTTATAAGCTTCATACATGCGTACTTTGATGGTCTCACACGTCGTGTTTCTGAACATGTAAACCCCGAACAATTAATAACGATTGCTCAAAGCTTATTTTTCCGAAAATTTTCAGCAAAGAAATTTTCTTTGTAAACACGATGTGTAATTTAAGGATATGAATTTACAAAAGATTCTTACAGTGTTTGCATGAAATAATAATTTATTGCAACTTTGAACGATGGACAAAAATGTCACATTTACTTTTGCGATTTCAGGAAAATGTTCCAAACGAATAAGGATATCAGAATTTAGATAGTGAATTTTCTTTTTTGCAACATATCCAGTCGTGTTTTTTTCGCAACAATGAAAACAATGGTTAAGTAGTAGTATGCATTTACGTAAAAATGCATTGAAAGCAAACACGATTAGATTTACAATTTTTTATAAAAAAAAAAAATCGTATATTGCCAACATAATACGTTAAGAATAGGATTTTATAAGTATATTTTATTTTAAAATTGTTTAAAACAAAACTTATTTAGTACAGTAATAAGTCTTTTTAGGTTCTAAAAAATAACGGATTTTTTTATCCAGTTAAAGAAACGAATTCAGGAAATTTACCTTTTTTTTTAAACTGTGCCGTATAAAAAGAATTTATAGTACTTTTTGCGATACATTGTTTGTAAACAAAAGTGAAAACAACACCAATGGTCAACAATTCAGCATAAATACATTATTCACACACACCAACTTTCGATGTAGACTTTCGAAAAGATTATACAGAATGTTTTAATTTTTACAAGCAAATTACGACTCTATCTCGCATGATAACTTTTTTTCTATTTTTAACTTGGAATCACTATAATAGCAAACTCATGGAGCTCAATATTTAATCTAAAAAAGACGATGTGGTATGATCCCCAATGAGACAACTCAATACTCGTTATTGAAGAAAAAAAAAAATTATTACTAGAAGAGAGATTAAGAAAATACACACCTATCTAAAAGCAAAGATCTTCATATTTGGTTCACATTGCCAGCCGTAAATTCAAAAAATTTAATCCAATGTTGTAAAAGGGTATACTAGACCTTATCAACTTTTTGAAAACTGAAACGGTAGAACTTGACTCGAGATTTTGCGAGACTATTTACGTCAGACAGTCACTTTTGTCTCGCGGCGTCTGAACTTTTTTTATTGTGCTGTCAAAATTTTACGGGAACATAACTGGAAATGGTTTTAATTGATGATTAATTACGAACTACCGTAATAATGTTAATATCTATAATAACAATTGATTTATTGATTGATTAGTGGTTGCTTAATAAAATTGAGAATGGAAATGGGGAATGTGTCAAAGAGACAAACAACAGCAGAAGGTCACCAACAGGTCTTCAATGCAGCGAGAAATTCACGCACCCGGAGGCGTCTTTCAGCTGGCCCCATAAACAAATATATATACTAGTTCAGTGATAATGAACGGCATACTAAACTCCAAATTGTACACAAGAAACTAAAATTAAAAGTAATACAAGACTAACAAAGGCCGAAGGCTCCTGACTTGGGACAGGCGCAAAAATTCGGCGGGGTTAAACATGTTTATGATCTCAACCCCCCCCCCCCCCCCCCCCCCTATACCTCTATCCATTGTAGAAAAGTAAACGCATAACAATAAGCACTTTAAAGTTCAGTTCAAGCGAGGTCCGAGTCTGATGTTAGAAGATGTAACCAAAGAAAAATAAATAAACAGAATGACAATAATACACAAATAACAACAGACTACTAGCAGTTTCCTTACATGCGAGCTTTAGACTTCAATTATACTGATTGAAAGATTATGTCTTCATAATATGAATATCAGGCACAATCCTTCCCGTTAGGGGTCTAGTATCATACCATCATAACATTTGACGCAACGTTAGATATTGCTACTACCACGAAAAATAGCGCTAAGTAAATATTTGATAAGGAAATTTTCTTAGAAATGCTGAATTATATATGAAAATAAAGATTGTTTCTTAAATTTTCACATTATGATAAAGAAAGAATAAAAATATAATATTCGTAGGCTTCGGAAGGCACAGATTATCAGAAAGAAAACGTTCACTTGGCGTTGTCCCATGTAACAACCTCGAAACATTAACTCGAACAATTCGCGAAATGTTCACGTAACTCTTCGAATTTTTGCAGGAAGGTTCTATGACGTGATATATTTCAGTACTGGTTTACATGGCCATCTCATCATAAAATTAGCATAGACACTTTGAAAAGAATATGTATAAATGACTGTCCCAGGGAAAATTTAGTTTGAAAACTTGGAACATTTCAGTTAAGAAAATAAGATTTAGACATTTAATTTTTTAAATTGTAAGCACGATCGTTTTGTACTAAGTGTAAGCTACAAAAGTTCAAATTTATGAATGAATTGAGCTACAATAGGTTTGCAATGTCTTGCGGTAATGTCCGAAGTAAACTTTCTTGCCTTCACAAAACTTATACTGCCAAAAAAACAGAGATTTTTATTCCATGGAGATTACTTTTCGGCTTTGATTACTATACCGATACAAAGTACTTTAAAAGTTGAAATTGTTACACCAAATTGTATTAAGATTACAGGGTTACCTATAAAAATTGAGGATAAATGAAAATGTCTTGCAAGGTTGTCCGTTAATATAATTTGACGTCGCCACAAGCGTAATATGGGACGGCATGAACTGCATTCGTGGGTTCCTTCCTCCATGCACTTAATGTAAATGTCCTACTTTCAGCAAAACAAAATAATGCACATATTACAAAAATACACATTTATAAGACGATCAAAAAGTTAAGAAAACTTTAGTGTCATAACTATAAGCCATTTTATTGTGTCTTATTCCACTGCTTGAATAAAAACATATTCGGGTTGTTTATATAATGCAGACTAGAAGTAAAATGCAATATCATACATGTACATTTTGTAAATTATAAAATCATATGGGAATGGAATATCTCGGCATTTTTACTATACTTTGCATTTACCCAACAAGGAAAGCAGGAAAAACTTGATAGTTCGCGTTTCTAATTCAACGTTATTTTTCCGTTACACTTTATAGAAATATCTGACGTTGCGTCATATATGAGAAGAACATAATCCGTGACATAACGTCCAGTGGCATATATTTCATGTATTTTCAAAGCGATAAATAAAATTTAAGATTAAACTAAGTAAGAAATCGTTTCCGGATCTAATGCATTACCGGAAGTATTTCCAAATGCGTACACCAAAACTTGTGATTTGTTAAAATAATAATGTCCTCAAATCAAACTAATGAATATTCAAACATTGACGTAACGTTATTTTACATCTTGGGCTGGCGTACGACCAATGAAATTACCCATAGTCTTATAGGTTAAGGAACAGCGAATGACATGGAATTTTGGATCTCAATGCTCTTCAACTTCGTACTTTATTTGGCTTTTTTCAACTTTTTTGGATTCAAGCGTCACTGATGAGTCTTTTGTAGACGAAACGCGCGTCTGGCGTATATATAAAATTTAGTCCTGGAATCTATGATGAGTTTATTATGCACCGTAACAAATATTTCTTATCAAAAGTAAACTAATTTGAAATGCTAGAAATGGATGCAGTAAGTTGATGCAGGATTTTCCAATTTTCTTCTGCATGAATTGAATTGATTATTTGACCATTAGCTTCGAAAGATAAAAATGTTCTTAATGAGTTTCATTGTCTTCATATCAAAACCAAGTGTGAAATATAATTTTATTACTTTTGATTTGCAATATGATTTTACAGTCACGGAAGTGCATTTCAGAATTATCATGATAACATATCGATACATGGGTGCAACGACAGGGTTGGCGTCGTTCGCAATGCAAACATGTACGTTAACCACCGTGCGAATTCCAACTCAGTCAAAATCTGACAATCTTGAATATTACACAATCGATCATCAATTTCCAATTCGCTTCTGGATGAGTTGATTATTTTATAAAAGTAAAAAATCACTGTTTCATAATTTAATGCATTATCTGAAATATTGGAAACAATTTCAAAAGCGCACACAAAAACTTAGGAAATGTTACATGTAAAGCATCTTTTATTAGAACATCGACGTAACAGTATGTGTCGTTTTGGGTTGGGATACGAACAATGAATTTACCCATGATAGTCCTTGAGATTGAGACACAGCGAATGGCATAAACCGTAACAGATAGTTATTGCCAAAAGTAAACTAATTATAAACGCCATTATTGAATGAAGTAAGTTGATGCAAAATGTTCCAATTTACTTCTGCATGATCAAATTGATTATTTTACCATTTGCTTCGAAAGATAAAAATGTTTTTAATGAGTTTTATTGTCTTCATATTAAAACCAAGTGTGAAACATTATTTAATTACTTTTGATTTGCAAGATGATTTTACAGTCGCGGAAGTGCATTTATAAGCTGCCATGATAACATATAGACACATATCACTAACATACTTTTCAGTTCAAGGTCAATTTTCTAGTGTTCTAAACAGGTTCTATATGCAACGAGTTTTTTTCTGTTTGTTTTTTTTTTTTTTTTGCTGGACATCTGCATCACTCTTTGAACAAAACGTAATGAAAGCTTTTTATACGTTGCAAAGAAACTAAAGATAAAGATATCTGGAAAAAAAATTGGGACACATCAAACAATCTCCTTTGCTGAGTCATTTGTAGTCGAAACGCGTGTCTATCGTACAAATTATTGTAATATTGGTATCTATGAGGATTTAGTTATTTTAGTACATAACAAAAAAAATATATATACCGAAGGCAAAGGAAATTTCAATATGGAAAGTCCCTTAATGGAAAAATCAAAAGCTCAAACGCATTACACAATTTGAAAACAACTGTCACACTCCTGACAAGGAACAGGCATATCCTTATAAAGTGGTAGTAAAACCTGGTTTTATAGCTAGCTAAACATCTCAGTTTTATTACAACGGCGTATTGGAATTTTATGCGACTGTCATGCAAGTTACAGGTTTAGCGCTACAAATGTATACATTGTATAACTAGGTGCAATCCACCATTTTCTAAATTTGAGAATGTCTGTTTCAAGTTAAGAATATGACAGTTGTTGTCTATTCATTTGATGTGTTTTATCATTTGATTTTGCCATTTGATTAGGGACTTTCCCTTTTGAATTTTCCTCGGAGTTCAGTATTTTTATTATTTTACTTTTTTCCATTATATTGAAAACAATGTGTGAACAAAAGAAACAGAAGTAAGAATTAAACTTTCTGGATATTTTTTTGAATTATATAATGATGTGTTTGATTCATGTTTTTTTTAAACCCAAAGATTTACAATTAAATCTAACGCTTGTATTTGACCGACCAGAGAAGAATCCTAGAATCATTTTTGACTGGCAACACGAATCAAATTGGATTTAGTGCTGTGATGTCAAGATAAAAAATGAAATTAAGATTCACGGAATCAATTGATACCGATAACAAAGTTAAGACTTATAATTGGCAGAATGGGAACACGTTCTAATATAACAGGTTTTGTTTTTGCTTTTAGTTTTCTTCGTTTTGACAATCATGCTTTTAAATCATCATTCACTCATTTTTATTTAATTGTTTACCCAAGGTCAGCTTTTTACAAAAAAAAAAAAAAAAACAGTTTGTTTCATGTATACCAGACACGTCTGTTGTATAGTATCGTTTTTTTTTTCAACACATTGTGGCATTAATTTGAAAAACTATGTACACACAACTTGAATACTAAGTACACATAATGTGAATACAAGTACACCCAATTTAAATACAGCACTGGAAGTCGAATCATCGGTAAAAAACCTACAAAGTAAAAGTTACTTTTCACTGTGGACTTTTCTTGATTGTTTGAGGTTCAGTGGCAAATATTTTATGCATACACTGACATAGTTTATTTAATAATCGATACAATAAGTAGATTTTCCCAGATAAATTAAACATTTCGGCCGGCGAAACATTAGCATTGCCACTGGCAAATGTGGGTATTGTTGATAGTGGCAGAAATTTTGCCTTGCTATAGCTTCGACTAGTTGTTTCAAAGGTTGCTTGTCTTGCACTGGGTCCGACACTTCCACTACACGTAACATTATATTTAAAAATCCTCAATCTTACCGGGTGTTGCTCCGTTTTTAAACATCTATACTGAAAAAGTACCCCTTCATAAGCAAAGCCTTTACTACCGGAAAGAGAGAAGTCAAGGGACGACCATTTCCTATTCCCAGTAAAGTTCATTGATGTCGACTTTTTACCGTTGATACAAAATATATCTTATCATGGGAATCGAACCAGTATTGAATTAGTACAATGTTATTATCTTTGGTGTTCAATCACACGACGAAATATGTGCGTAAACATATTGCAAATTTTGCTGTGCGTTTGTTTATTCTACATTACCTAGAGATAAAGTAGGAAGGTTGATATCTCACAAAATATGTTTTATTCCGTCACTTTTTCGCTCTGGTTCTGGTAAGTCTTGTTTGTTTTTATCAAATGTTGGTTCATATATTTCTGAGTTCAATGTGACGTCCATTTTAGCTAAGCTAGTTAACATTTTTGGTTCAGGGGCCAGCTGAAGCCTACCTTGGATGTGGGATTTTCTCACTATAATGAAGACCCATTGGTGGCCTTGGACAGTTTTTTACTCTTTGGTTCGGTTATTCAACTTGTCTCTTTGACACATTGCCCGTTTCTATTCTCAATTTTATGTGCTAACGGCTTGCTTTAGTGTGATACGACATTTGAAAATAAAGCTATCAAAATGATTAACGTCATACTCATAAGGATTCCATGCAAGGAAACGAGACTAAACAGTTCTATATATTTTACCAAATGAGTGTTACAAATGTATATATAAATGTTCCATTTAAATAATTGATGTCGTGACCTATTTGGACTTTTACTTGCACTACACGAATGTAATACATTTAATAGGTTAGAAAAAAGCCATGGGAGCTTTTAATAATTACATTGATATTTAGTTTGCCACTGTCCTTTAGGTTCATATAAAGTTAAGATATTTTTATCAGCCCTAATTAATGGAAAGTTCCCTTGACCATTGATTGCGACTGATTGAAGGACGAAAAAGCATGATGTATTTAATCTACAGTAATTTGATTCGGATAACGCTAATAAGCCTTGAATATATGAATAAAAAGTGTTAAGAGTTTCGTCCTGATGAGACCACAACCAAAACACGAAACAAAACAATAACATATTGATTTTTTAGGCACAACAGTTACGTCATGGTTATATGACACAATTTAAATACATGTCTTTTCGATGCAATCGTTTTTGTTTCGTAAAACTGTAAATCATTTCTTCTTTATGGATAATGAGTTTTGAACATCGGTAAGATACATGTAGTTGCCTCTACTTTTGATGAACACCAAACCTTATATTAGGGATGTGGTTTATATGCCATATGATATTACAATGTACCTGATATTTGAGCTGCGTCGGATAGAAATCGACTTTACACAAATGCATATCAATACTTTGGATTATTTACTTCGGGTTGAAAAAAATCAAAAAATCAAATTTTTATGCAGAGTTTATAAATGTTTGAAAATTGGGTTGATGTACGAATCTTTCACAATAGACCAAAATTTATCCTTTTAAAAACTGATTGTTCCACAATCAATCAAAATCATATCGGTGTGCATGTAAATATATACATGCACTTGCATAAGGTCGACTTCTATCCGATGCAGATCAGTTCTTATAATCGTTTGTAAGAGTTTGACATTTTAGCAGAATTAGAGATCAGGAGCCAGTTTCACACAAATTGTTAAAATAATGAAAAAAATAAAATAAATAAAATAAAAATTACAACTTAGATTGAATGTAAGAATACAGAATTGTTCATGATTTACCAACAATCTTAGTCGTAAACTTTGTTTTCTTGAAACCGACTTGCATGGATGTTATTGCATGTTATTAAAAAATATTTACCCACATCATGAAGATTGCTTTGTAAACGTCTTTCAAAAATATAATAGTGATAGCCTATGCTTGATTTTGATATTAGGTTCCCCGATCTGTCAAATATCAACTTTGCACTTCGAGCTCGGTCAATATCAATGTCACAAAATTACGATCTCACATGACAATTATAATTGCTTGATTAGTAAGGGAGAAAATGTCAACAAAACGATAAGATAAAGTACGTTTTTATCAGACAAGTGGAACTGTCAATTTCTTTGAATCGGTACTATTTTGAAATGCATAATTGAAGTCCGATGAAACCTACTAGAACTTTCATATATAAGAGTCTAAATACTATACTATACATATATGATTTTTCAGAAATAACATATTCTTCCATAAAACGACAAGGCTACATTTTGTATTTAGCGTTATATGTCGCTGCTGAAAATCAAATATTCATCTATACATCTAAAAAATTAAATTACATATCCCAAAGTGACAAGTATCGGAATTTATTACTTAATCATTCTGGGTTTGGTATGCATAGTAGGCAGAGGAATCTGTGGTGTTTTGAACTTTAGTAACTACTTGCAGACTTAACAATTCAAATAACCCGTTGTGAATTCAATTCGCGAGAAGTTGGCACATCCTATGACTTTTGTGTTTTTCTTTCTCAAAACAGTAGTTTAGAGTGTTTAACGTCTCTTAAGCAAATGAAGGTTTTTAAGCCTGACAGGTTTCGCCTTGAAATCAGTTAATTATTTGATAAAAACCCCTACTGTTTAAGACGGTTGTATAACAAAAAAATACGTTCAAGTTATCTATTACACGTTCAGGTAAAAAGAAAAAAAAAAAAACTCCGCGGAAAATTTAAAAAGAAAAGTCCATAATCAAATTGCAAAATCAAAAGCTCAATTAGTTTAAACAATGGATAACAACTGCCATATTCCTGACTTGGTACAAGTTCCAACGTCATACGTTGAAGTTCCAACGTTTATATATACGTTCAAGATTTAATGTAACACGTTCAAGTTAAACGTTACACGTATTGTGTTTGAATATTAACAATCATCTTCATATACAAGATCAACTGATTGCTATGCCATAGTGACTTATTATGTCAGAGTCAATGTCTGTATTTGTCAAATGACGTCCAGGATGACATGAGTGTATGTAAATCAAATATCCATTAATTCCATACATCTAAAAAATTAAATTACATATCCCAAAGTGACATGTTTCGGATTTTATTACCAAGTCATTCCGGGCTTGGTAATGATATTATGTTACAAGGCTTCATTTTCAATGGTTCCTGTCAGTTTGAGTGTCATCTGTTCACTCTTCTTGTCAAAAATGGCACTGAGATTTATTTTATACAAAAAAATAACCATATATATGAAGGAATAAAATTAATGAAAGACTTGTCGGTATTTAGTATTCAATTTCACTATATCGTTAGACGAACAATTGCATCTAAGTACCCTTGCTTTCAATTTATCTATCACAAATTGATTTGAGAAATTATGCAAATCTATCGAATATATTATTTCAGTCATCCTGTCTTATCATATTAATTATACAAACCACAACAACCATCCACTTTTGGTAAAACTTATAATCAAATGAATGAAAAAATGGTATATAAATACAATGAATATATGATCAAATTACACACAGCAATATATAATATTACTGTTGATAAAAGACCATGACGGTTTCAGCAGTCAGTAGTCAACATCAGTAAACAATATCTTATTTAGAAACAGATAAATAAATAAGTGCATCAATTTAATTCATGGATAAGAAAACAAGTGACAACGTTAGTATTTATTGTAATCAATGGTACCAGGCTTATATGTGGATACGCCAGACGCGTGTTTTACATGTACTATCTTTCTTAAGTTTTCGTTGATAAATTAAGAGTTGAAGCATAACAGTAGATACAGTCGACCTGCTATTCTTTTAAGGTCACTTCTGGTCATAAACTCCTTATGTTTTAGAATACTTCAACGTCCTCGGCTTACAAGATTTGGATTTGCATGAGTCTCTCATTTTACACAACTACGTATTTGTATTTTAAAGTAATTTATTACACTGTTTCCCTTGTAATATTTCTCATGTTTCTTGCTTGTTTTTTTAAAGGTTATTGAGACGATAATGATATCAAAGAAAATTCAAATACATAAATCGAAAACAAAATGACAACGCCATGGCTAAAAACGAAAAAGACAAACTGCAGTAGCTAAAACGTACACTACAATGAAAACGAAAAAATACACAAGAACCCATCAAAAACAGGGTGCTCTGGAAGCGTACACAGATTTTGCGCCATATGGGGAACCCGTCGTGTGTTCTTGTATTTTGATCCAAGTATTTTTGTGTCTCTGTTTACTTTTAATAGTATCGGAGAGTGTCGAATAGTGTCTACTAATAAAACAAGTCATTAACGAAAGGGAAAACAAAATTACAAAAATTACAAATTCTTTCCATTAGTCCAATGCAAAAAAAAAAACAACAAAAGAAAACCAGATACATTACGCCAAAAGGAGAAATACTTGCTTTAGTAATCACCTAGACTCTGCTAATAGCTGAGTCGATGAAGAATACTACGAAAATTTTCCTTCTCTGATCTTGTACTAACATGTCCTTTTATAAGGATTGTCATTTTTCTACTTGTCGTTCTATACCCAGAATAAAAAAAAAAAAACAGAATTTTGATCTTCTTAATTCTTGTTGATTACTTTGCTTCAGACATAATTTAAACTTATTGAAAGCAACGAAACCATAGCTTCAATTCATAAAAAATGCTTGCCTCCGCACATAGAAAATATTTTGCAAATTAAGGAATAATTACGTTGTTTATTTGAGATACCAAATATAATTACGGATTTTCTTTAAGCTCTTTTTTCTAACTATATTATACTTCATTGTTAATTGACCAACTAAGGAAGATAAAGAAAGGAAACACCGTACTCAAATGAATTTCACTAGACAAACACATATAGAATTATCAAAATAACCGAAGGGCTTGGTGAAAGAGCTCATAAATTGAAGAAGATTTCTGATCATTTTTTTTTGTAAGAAATAGAACTTGAATAACAATATTGAGTATCAATATTTTTTATTGTACAGTGAAAAATGTTTAAACCGAACCTCTTCGGGACTTAAGCTTTTGTTCGGGTTTGGCTGATGTTCGGTTTCATCAGGTTCACAATGCACATGACTTGGTAAGACGGTGCTACACACATGTTTCGTTTATACAGGATTCGGTTTAATCAGGTTTCACTGTATAACAACATCATATTTCAAACATAACGCAACCAAACGTGTACGTGCAATAACATGTTATCATATGAACCTAAGACAAATAAAACTCAAAATTTGTGACGTCATCAGTCAAATGCTAGCTTTGCTAGACAATTGAGGCGTTGATACTTGACTTTTGGTGAATTTGATCCCGCGCAAGCTCGTGCTATATAGAAATATACTCGTAACGTGGAAATTTGATCATTCTACAATTCCTTTAAATTTAGAATAAATTTGAAATGAAATTGGTTTTATCAATAAGTAAATAACATGATATAATCTGGAAAATTATATTTATAAAAGTCACATATGATTTCACTGTGACGTCACAAACAAGCTGGGCATCTAATATTTGAGATGGAATTTCCATTTTACGCATAGCGGTTTGGCAAAATTGAATATGTGCTAATTCCTAATCCATAAAATGTTCTTTTCATAACTATCTATGTTTAAACATCTTTTAGAATAAATTTCTTTTTCAGTTAAGAAATACTCGATATCAATCTTAATATCCATGTCCATGATATTAAGATATATAAAACTGTTTGATATTCGCAATCAAGGGCCAAAAACGACTTCTTATCATACCTTCTCCGTAGGGCATGTTATAATTGTAGATTTGTTTATGAATTGTTATTCGTTTTACTTATGCATGGTGTATAGTTTGTTTTATAGTATGTTTACACCTGTTTTTAAATAGCAATGACGAGTTAATTTTGTCTGTTTGTTTTGTACATTTTTTTTATCAAAAAGTAAGATAACAAAAATAACGAGCTCAAACGGAAAGTCCCTAACCAAATGACAAAATCAAACGAATGGATATCAAACTATCATCATTTGTCCCACTGCAAGGCTTTTTCGTGACACTTTGTTCACGCATCGATGTCAGTGTAATGGAGTTTAAGGCGACTGTCGTACAAATGAGAGGTTTAGCACTAAAAGGCTAGGTTCAATCCACCATTTTCTACATTTTCCTCATTTGAAAATGCCTGCACCAAGTCAGAAATATGACAGTTTTTGTCCATTCGTTTGATGTGTTTTATCATTTGATTTTGCTATTAGATTAGGGACTTTCTATTTAGAATTTTCTTCGGAGTTCAGTATTTTTGTAATTTTACTTTTTTCTCTAATCAGTGGTTGTTATTTGTAGAAAACCCGGAAATCTATACCACACATCACAATTGATCATTGTTGACGTTTTTATGCTTGAAATCTACAAAGTAGTATGTTTCACTCCTGATTCGATTATGAATGTTTATTTCTTTTCCAAACTTTTTACAATGCAAACGTTTGAAAATGGTAATCACACATGGCAAAAACAGATATCTAACCAATGTAAATCTGAAAAACACGTTGCTGGTAAAAAGACAAAAATTTAAGAAAATTTAATCAAGTTTGCAATATTTCACAACGTAATAAATGGATAAAATCCTTTCGGGACAATTCATATCAAATTGCTGTAAGAATGATGCACAGTAAACATATATAAGACGGAAGCATACTTTTTTCTTGTACAGTTTAAACTATTGGGTTAAGCAGTATCCATTTACAGCCTTTTTAATTGTCGATGTTAAAGGCAAATACCCTTTAATCCAATTGTCAATCGTTACCATGGCTTGATCAAGTTGAATAGGAATTATGAATCCTGGAAGCTATTCTGTTTTATACAAAATTCCCGTTTAAATCAATCAACTTTTGGAAAACAATTTAATTCAGCAATCAACTGGATAAACCTAAATCATGTCATGCTATATACATCAATTAGTCAAAATTATGAAATTTGTTTTAAGGTATCGTTTTCAACAATATAGTTTGTTTCCCATTGACTTGCTTTGTTTTGAATGAAAGTACTTAATTTTTACAATGAAGTAATTGAGATAAGCGGTTTTCAGGGTGAAATCTGTTCGCTAGATTTATTGTTTCCGGTGGATCGTCGTTAATATTTGTGAATTATTTCCTTTAAGCTCACTTAGCCTTCCGGGTTCGCTCGCGCGCGCGCGCGCGTGTGTGTGTATTTTTTACTTAAGGGGAGCAGGTTTCTTTTTCCGATTTATTCAACTCTTTCATCTACGATCATAGAAATCTAAATATCTTAATTAGTCTTATTTTGAAATTTGTCACTTTCTAATTTTTAGGAAGAACAGTTAGCATTCTTGATATTTTTGCTAGTGGTTACAACTATTGGTAACTCCATAGTTCTTGTAGCAGTGGCTGTAGCTAAAACTAGATCCAGAATGACCTTCTTCATCATGCATTTAGCTATTGCAGGTCAGTATTTTTAATCGTTAACAGCCGTCAACAATCGTAGATACTCGACAATTTTCGCTAGGCTAACAATTACATTGTTTTATTCGTAGCGAGGATCACCGAGTAGTTACGATTTTTTGTTAATTTTTGATACGATGTTTCTTCATCAATTTTTTTTCGATAGTGTTCTAATAGTTATTCCTCTAATGAGTAGGAATATTTGTAGAATTTACTAGAAATATGTGGCAAGACTTTTTTTGTTTCAAAACTTTAAAATTCCTGTTTTTATTTTAAAGCCATCGACCGATTCTGCAATTACTCCATTGTTTACTTACAGCAAACATTTTTTGGTAAAACAAATTTATGACAGTATGTTTATTACAAACACATTTTGACGTCTCAAATTGTTGGTTGCACTTCACAAATGTTTTCCTTTCGTCTTAGTCGAAAATTAACTGTATCTAAAAAAGGGACAAAAGATACCAAAGGGACAGTCAAACTCATAAATCTGAAACAAACTGACAACACCATGGCTAAAAATGAAAACGACAAACAAACAACAGCACAGACGACACACCATAGAAAACTAAAGAATAAACAACACGTTCCCCACCAAAAACTAGGGGTTTAACTAAACTTCATTGATATGATAATTTGGAATTGTCAATACAACCCGATTGCTACAACGATAACATGGGACTATTAAGAACTCATTTGAATTGTAGGTTATTGTAATTCATATACAATGTAGTATTGTTCATTGTACATTTTTGTATCAATGCCAGCATGCCTGCTTATTCTCCCATGTATATATTTCTTCTTAATAGGTTTTCCAACAAATATTCGAATAAACACGAGTGATTTAACACAACTGACACAACTAGTTATATCTTTGTTTCAATACATTATACCGATTACATTCTCCATTTAGTGTTCAGTGATGCGTGACAAAATACATCAAACTGACCGGAAATAATGATGTCTATTTTTATAAATAGTTGTTTTTGTTGATTGATTGATTGTTGTTTTTTCAAGCAGAAACAAATTGACCAGAAACGGTCAATGATCATCTATTCTAGTTTTTTTTTATCCAATTTGTAGATAATTATAGAATTTCAAAAATAGAAAAATATTTTACGAGTGTCCAAACAATTGTAAAACGTCAAATCACTGAACTGCGTCACGAGTTGATTATTTTTCGCCAATTAAAATCTTATTTATTCTTTTTATATTATTGACCATAGACCTTTTCAATCAGAAAATAAAATAGAAAAATGCAAGACACTGTATCTCCTTCTACGTGTTGAAACGCAACAGTGTCTTTAAGTTCATCATGTTCTTTGTTACACAATTTTAGTAAATATACAACGTCAGAGAAATTATTGTTTTTCATTTCTTAACTAAATGTTTATTCCTTTTTTAATGTAATCTTATTTTATACATGCAGAATTAGAAAAAAAAAATAAATAAATCAAACAATGGCTGCATCAAGATTTTTTACGGTAACATAGATTCGAATATTCATAACAAAAAATTGATTACAAAAATTCAAAAATGTATTTTGGTATAAAGGAAGTTTTCAACGATGAAGTCACTAGTTTTAAAATATAATTTACAGTGTACGATTTTAAATCAATAAAAAAGTGAGGACACGTCGCTGGTGAAAAGGCATACAATTGAGTAGATTTAATTAAGTTTGTAATCTTTCAAAACATATTCATAAAATGTCAAAAACTCCTTCCGGGACAGTAAATTCTGCATGGTTAACAATAACTGTAAAAATAATGCAGTCAACAACACGGCGGATTGTGTTGAACGTTAAAATAATTCGGTTAAGCAGTTAAACAATTAGTGCCAACATTTTGCTGTGCAAGAAATCAAGTTGTTTGTATTCATTATTATATTTTCTTGAATAGGGGTTTTGAATTATATAAGATATATTCTGTTTTATACAATGACCATTTCAAATCATTTAAAACTTTGAATCACCACTAGGCGGTATTTAACCAATCACATTTTTATTCATTTACTAGAGGTACAATTATAGACCAGAAATGGTGAATAAGAATCGATCATTTATAGTGTAATCAAAGTTGTAATTAATTATAGAATAATTAAACCAATAATTCAAATATAGAAAAATATCCAAATGGAATTACTAGTAGAACATCAAACTAAATTCAAGGATGCGCGTTTAGAGTAGAATTTTTTGGATGTTTGAATGTTTGTATTCATGATAATTGTATAATCTTGGGCTCCTTCATAGACAAATAACACTAATTTTCTTTGGGAACGGTGAGTTTTAACCGATAAAAAGAAACGAAATGTTTAGATAACCAATTATCGCAAAATAATATCATAACCTTTTATTCTTCAGATCAATAGAATTAAGTTGTTATGTAATTATACAAGTAGCAATATCATGTTAACTAATAAATAACGGCAAATTGATTATGACACCAGATAGTGTATCTTTAACATTGAAAAAATATCACGAATCAACTTAAAAAACTAATTTATCAATTTATTACTCTTACACATGTTGCGTCGTGTATAGATATTCCATTCATATTTTTCTATGTATATTTAATTTAATCTTTTTGTCAATACTCTCTATTGTTTTTATACAGTAACAATATGTTGCATCATAACACATATTATCAACGCGCTGGTACGTAATTATCTGATGTTAAATGTAATTTTCATGTTTGTGCAACGCGCCGATAACAATTCATCATTCTTGAGTTGTCAACAAAGCCAAAACTAATGTTTGCCTTTTGCGGTCAAAACACCGATTAATTATATGGTTGATACGATATAAAACTGTCTACACATAATATCAATTGGATCTATATTTCATCATAGATTCGAATCTTTTGTTACTATGGTCAATTGATAAATGTACAATTGAAGTCTATGCTGACCATCACGATAAAAGATATCGGAGAAAATTATTGAATATATAGCTAACTCTTATTAGATCGCACTGAATCACAACCTGGACTGAATGAAGGTAAAAAGATGTACTCTTAATTGAAGTACTCTGTTTTCAGTGATTGATTTAAATGTCGTAAAATTGATAAATTCAGATCCACTGTTTCTACGTCTTTTGTATCGTTTAGTTACTCTCCCATTTTACAAAACATTTGAATTTGTAAAATAATAAGGCTTTTCTACCTCAATAATATATTACCTTAGCTGTATTTGGCAAAGATTTTGGTCCTCAATGCTCTTCAACGTCGTATTTTATTTGGTCTTATAACTTTTTTTGAAATCGAGCGTCACGTTTTTTGTAGATGAAACGAGCGTCTGGCGTAAATACAAAATGTAATCCTGGTATCTGTGATGAGTTTTAATTCCCCGGGGGGTATCACCAGCCCAGTGGTCAGCACTCTGTGTTGACATGAATTATGATTGATATGGTCATATTTATTTATTAACTGCTTACAAACTTTTGATTTTTTGAAATACTAAGGCTTCTATCCCAGGAATAGATTACCGTAGCTATATTTGGCAAAAATGTTAGGAATTTTGGTCCACAATGCTTTTCAACTTCGTACTTTATTTGGTCTTTTTTACAAAAAAAAAAAACTTTCGAGATGACTGAAACAAAATGGTTTTATTGCTACTTCACTTGTTTATAAATATATAGATATGTTTTTTTTTTTATAATCAAGGAAAAAAGAATGAAATGAAACTAGAAATGACCTTGAAACTTGAATAACCTTGAAACAGGAATAACCTTTTGTTTTCAAAGATGAAAGGGTTTCATCGAATCACTGATTTATGTTTACATAGGTTTATTATTTACTTAAACATTACTTGGTACCGTATCCTCTTTTCAGATTTGTTGGTCGGATTAGTGAGTTTAATGCCTGATTTAATATGGCGACTGGCTGGACAGTTTTATGGAGGCGAAGTACTTTGCAAAATTGTTAAATTTTCACAGGTAAGATGTCGACAATTAGTTTGATGATCAAGATTTAATACTCTGACCTTTGTAAGTCTTGTATTTTTTTTTTAATTCCGGCTGCGGGATTTTCTCGCTGCGTTAAAGACCCATTGGTGTCTCTCGCCTGTTGTTTGCTCTTTGGTCGAGTTGTTGTCTCTTTGAGATATTCCCCATTTCCATTCTCAATTTTATATTGTATTTCTTTTGCACCAAGATAAAATTTATGTGACAGAAACGTTAACCTACTATTCGAAATTGAAATGTGTAGACAAAATTCTCATTAATAAAGAAAAAAAAAACTTGCATGTTATGATTGATGGAATATTTCTAAACATTTCAGAGGAATAGACGATATTTTCAAAATGGTTAGACATGCCGTCGGAATTCATCGAAATTGTTCTCTTTAAGATTTTCATTTTACCAAAAAAGTGATAATTTTAGAAAGGCTACAGTAATTTAGCGATGATCATCCTGTCAATCAGTAAATAATATTCTAATCAAGGTTAAAATCAAAATTTAAATGAATCACATAACCTCAAAATAGAACGAAACTTACTGCGTAGTAAGAGTGCTATGGAGTAAGGAAAATGGCCATTGGTATATTATAGTTCGTTTCTGTGTGTGTTACATTTCATTTTTGTGTTTCAGTCTTGTCATTGTTCTCCTCTTGAATTTGATGCGTTTCCCTCAATTCTAGTTTGTAACCCGGATTTTGTTTTTGTTCTCAATTGATTTATGAGTTTTGAACAGCGGTATACTACTGTTGCCTTTATTTATCTACACTCGTACTCTAATATATGAGTTTTTGGATGACAACGTCTACCCACACGTTGCGAAACATTTCGAAAACAACATGGATTGAGAAAACAACTACCAATCAGTAAAGGACGAAAAACTTAGAATTTGCAACTAATTTTAATAATATTAGAAACCTGCTTCATATCTCTACTTACGTCTAGCAATTTCCAATGAGGGTCATTTGAAAACCAAACTTAACGACACAAAAATAAAAGATATTATTTCAACTTCCCATTTGTAAACGTTCCATATCTAAGTAGAACTTTTACAATATCGCCTACCTACAGAGTATATATTTATCCCAGTTGTTGCGATGGCTTGTATTTCCTAAATATATTTCTGATATAATATAATTTATGCTTAAGCATATTTTTATGTTTTGATCATATCTTAATACATATGGTCTGCAAATTAGATTTAACCTAATTTCATAGATGAAAAATCGAAAAAAAAAAAAATCCTCAGGCTATTAATCCAGGAGGAAAACTCTTATCGATACGCTGAATAATTCTGCCTATAAAATCACAGTACTAGAGATTAAAGATATTGCATAAGTATTACTGTTGAAGTGAGAAAGCAATGACTAAACATGAAATTATTATAATGAACAAGTACAATTTTAATTTGAGAAAATGCATGTTTCCCTTGGATCATTAAATACTACAATAAAATGTAAAACATTTAGTGCAATTGACATTATTTCGCGATTAAAGAAAGAAAATTATTCTGTTCAATTTAGATTACATCGCTGCAAATACATCTTGATTGAAACATTCATCTGATCATGACTTAATCAAGGTTGCGTTAATTGTCATCTTCACGTGATTATAAAACATTGTTTTCTCGTTAACACATCGTAAATCGAAAAGTTATTATTTTCTGTGTTAACTGAAATCGTCGTAAAATGTGTCTGATTCTTAACATTAAAGAAAATGTTAAAGTTTATTAAAGAAAATTTGTCATGTTTTTAATATCTTGAACACATTAATTTCTACAGGTCACTGCAACTGAGCGAAAAATTGAATTTTATTATTTGAAATTAATTATATTTCTTTGAAATTATTCTAACGCAGTGATACCTTCCGATTTAAACGGTGTAACATTTTTTATCCATTTTTATATCATAAGCAACGATCTGCGACTGTTTACCCTTAATTATAATCATAGCAAGACTTCGTTAATAGTCGCATAAGAAAATGTCTGATCACATAACTTTATTAAATTTCTACGATTCCTTCGAATCGTGAGGTCATGCAAGTAATACAGTAATTTAATATATCAATGGTGAGACGATAATCTTTCGCTTAGCAATTAAATGATGCAAACGATAGAACAAAAAAACCCAACTTTTTTTAAATTTCTGCCTAGAAAGGTTGTGAGAGTTCTGCGTTCCAACACGATACCTCTGAGCTCTCACTTAAAAAATGCTACGTTCCAACCGAAAATTTATCAATTCCAATTTGACATTTCTCAGCTGCAATGCATAATTTCTTTTTTATCAGTTTAAAGTAGACATTTTTACATTGAAAATGACTGGCAATGCCATGCTAAGGATAATCGAAACTTTTAAACAACAGATTTTCATTACAGTTCTTTTGTAGATTTATTGTGTTTACATGATTTTTACAACACATGTTTTCAGGGTAGAACAGCAGGAGATCATAACCGATACGATAGACTCATTGTATTCTATTGAAATTTTTGGTTTGGTATAGCTTGTCTTTCTTTTTCATCTAACCAGTGTGTTCTTTTTACCTTGTTTTACCTATTTTGTAATTTTACTTGCCTCTTTAACCCTTTGTGTCTTCAGATAATCATCTGATTTGCCTTGTGTTTTGAAAAGAACGTCACCATTGAACATATGCACCACAGTTTTCTGAATTCACTTCAAACTGCATTTTACATCATTTTAATAAATAAACCTAACATGGGGATGATGATTATTCCGATTTGTATTGTCAATACAGAATGTCAAAGACATGACGAAAAGCTACTTCGCTTAATATCCCTGACAATGTTTTGAAATAACACTGACAATGTTTTGAAATAACAGCTTGAAAGTGATTTTCTAATTAAACATGTTAAAATTATTCAATTTCGTTTTCATTTGCGCTTGGTTTTCACAAAACGTTGCACAATGTTTTACAGTTCTTTATAATTTGCATTGATTGATAAAAGTTCACTTTTATTTCGGTTTCCAATAAAAATTATCCTAACAAAATACCTGAACATAAACTGATAAAGGTAAAAGACCAGAAGACAATTATTTGGACACAAAACACAAAATAAAAAAACTAAACACTGAGCAAAACAAATCCTAACAAAAAACCTGGTTTATCGCAAGTGCTTCGGACGGGTAAGGGAATTCTCCTCCAAATGCAACATCCGTATTATATCATAAGAACTACAGTTACCTGACTTCAATCGTCTAAACTTTTGTAGTTTTTCTTTAAAAGACATGCACAGTGCGAAACCTTTATGTTATACACACAATAGTGAGTAATGAACTGAATATTTAGTACTTCTAGGATGTTCGAGCTGACGGAAGCCAACGAACAAACCGGACTTAAGTAGCACGGAGTACACTGGACTGAACTTTGCATTTGCTATAATAGTATTATGTCTTGTTTGAGACAAAATGTATACAATATTTCCATACAAAATGATGCAGTGAATGTTCTGTTTAGTGTCATGAATTTTTGATTTTTTACAAATCATGTCTCAAATTTATATAATTGGGAAATCTTCCCTCAATAATTAAAATTTGACGAAGTAATATAAAGAGTAGAAATGTTAAAGTAAATTTATAGTAAAACAAAACTTGTATAGCTCACGAAACATGTATATCCGAATGCCATGCATCGAATTAAAATGAACTTCAATAAACATGATAAAACAAACAAAACAGGCGACAAAAAAAAAAAAAACCCGTCCATCTAAAATCGTGAGATGGGAATGAGAGAAGGCTGTTTAGCTACAGATTCAACAGGTTAACAGTTTTTACTCTACTGTTACCAAAATACCTGTTTCGTCACTCATTCTTTTAAGTGTGGTAGTATTAATAATTTTGAACAGATTTTTAATCATTTGCGACAATCAATCGGTTTTTATCAGGATCGACATGTGAAACACACGTAGGCATATACAGGTATTAACGTCTTGTTATCTCATTATAAACCACGTGACTGAAGAAAGCATATCTCGTCAGTTCACAAGAGTTATCGTAATTGGTCACAAAAGGCTATTAACGATAATGATCATAGTTTAACATTTTCCAAATCTGTTCTACAAAGCTCTACGGGTTATTAATCAGTGATAATAAATCATTGTTTCTCCTGTGAAAAATGTACTGCAATGACCAAGACCAAGTTGGGTAAAGATTATTATATATAGGCTCAAGAGACTTTGTCCGGAAACGGAAATATTGACGGTCGGACGATCGGATGTAATTTATCATATTGTTTGTCGGCCTCAACACTGTCGCAACTCGGGTAATAATGCAAATACAGATAGCTAATTTCCGTGTTCAATCAATTTGTTTACTGTTAGTGTATATTTGTCAATAATACAGTTTTCTTTCTTCCAGTGCCTTGTCACATATGGATCAACTTTCGTCCTTGTAGCGTTAAGTATTGATAGATTAGATGCCATAGCTAGACCATTAGGATTTTCCACAAGTAGTAAGATAACCAATTTAGTTTTCTTTTTACATGAATATAACAGTTTCTAAGATTCCTTAGCTTTAATTTCTTTGTATTACAAATGGACGTCTCGGTGTTGATATCTAATTTAGATGTTACTTAACATGAATATAACAATTTCTAAGTTTCCGTAGCTTTAATTCCACTGTATTACAGGTTGACATCTCGATGTTGTTAAATCAGATTTAATCCAATATTTGTTCTCTCACGAGTGTCCCCTTTCAATTCGATTGACATTGCAAATTGACATGTTATCATTATGTAGACTTTGGTCGAGTAACATATATTTTTATCCCAAGGAATTGACAGTATTGCGAATCAACGGACACACCAACAACACAAACATACCGTATACAATTACATCGATTTATAACAGTATACTGTTCTTCCATTCATATTGTTTCTGAGTCTACCTCTCAGGACCTTATATTTTTGTTAGATATTTTGTGTGTTTAACGCCGCTGTTTATCACCGCTTTTTGACTATTTCAAAGCGGCCAGTTTATATTAGTGCAGGAATAGGGAGTTCTCGAAGAAAACCACAAACATTTGATACGGAGACTGATAATCCTAGTCAATTACGATTAGAGTTGAGTGCACCATACGAGCGGGGTTCGAGCTCACAACATTGGTGTTAATTAGCTAGTTATTGCTTATACCATTCGGTCACCGAGGCCCCTCAGGACCGTATTATAAATGAAATATACTCATAGTGCCAATAGCTAAAAACATGGTTAAATAATTTCATTATTCTGGCGATTTCTTGAAAATGGTTCTCTTTGAAGTACTTGTAATTTATTTTTTCACCTAATCCCAATATGCAGAGACAAATGCTTTTTTGTGAGGAAGTTTTGTTTTCTACTACTGTGAATTCATTTATTTTCGTGAGTATCAATTTTTCTGAATTGCTGAAAGCTTGCATATTCGTGGACATTTGATTTCTTGCTTTAGCCAATCTCCTTGTACAAAGCATAATGAAAATATGATATTCGTTGAACATTTGAAATCTTGGTTCACCTGTTCCCACGAAACCCACGAAAATTGGTGTCTAACGAATAATAATGAACCCACAGTAGTGTTGGTCTCTTTTTCATAACATTGTATGTTTTGAGTCATGATTGTCCTTTCAAGCATACAAAACAATAAACAGGTATCGCCACAGTAGGTGAAGTTCTAAATTGCTCTGAATCAAAATATTTCCTAGCTATAAAACCAGGTTTAATGCACCAATTGATACATACTAAAATGCCTGTTCCTACATGTAGTTTTGCATATGACTGTTGTTTCCATGTGATTATGGACTTTCCGAATTGATTTTCCGAATTGATTTTCCTCTGAGTTCAGTATTTTTGTGATTTTACTTTTTCCTATACGTTGATGTGTTTGATTTTACCATTTGATAAGGAACTTTTCATTATGAACTTTCATCAGAGTTCGGTATTTCTGTTATTTTACTTTTTTTCTATACATTTAAAAAATAAGTACATGTTGAATGATTGCAAATGAGACAATGTTTTCCGTTATTGCAATCCTAAACGAAGTACAATTGCAATCATCACAATGTCTGATATCAACGCTCATTGAAGTACATGAAAGTTGATTACATGTGATCAATCCCTTAACTAACGAAACAACTTAATTTTGTTTGTTGACCACGATTGAAAGTCCATGACAAAAATGTTTGAATCAACACTTTGCACATGTTTATAACTACATTTCAACAGGAAAAAGTCAGACAATTTAATAAACGACTGATGATTCGACATGTTGATTAAATGTCTACTAGAACTTGTAACATTCAAAAAAGAGTACCACATTAATTTTGAAATTGTAAAAGGGGATATAAATAAAAAACTTACATTGCTTTTTATTCAGATTCTAGTGTTTTCTCTTCCTTGATGTTGTGCCACTTCAGGCGTCGTCTTTTGTTTTGACTTTCGTCATTTTACCCCTACTCCACAACCTGAAAAAGATCAAAATCCTTAATTTCTTTTGTGTTAAAGATATCTATAAAGAGACGTTCTTATTAAAATAAATCTTTTGCGCGTTTTAGTTTCGATAACTTCATAAAATTGTCAGTGGCATTCAAACTAAAACATAGTGAAGGGCTAATCAATAAAGAAGTTGCAAATTCAAACATTTCATAATCTTGCTTAGCTATTCATATTTAAAGTTTTATTTTATCAACAGAAAATTAACAGTAGATCGTTGGATAAGTTCTTTTGACTAACAGTATTTCAAACGACTGTTTGACCTCTCAGTATCTTCAAATTTGAGATCAAACACTGAGTACTACTACTTGAATAAACTTGACGAACATCAATTTAACACTAAAGTGAGATCATTGCTTGTGTTTTTATAGGTTCTAATATTGATTCTGATTTTGATAATTTAAAGCATAAAATAAATTTGTATTCCTATACAGTAACAAAACATTAAATTCAATTGTTATGTCGATATCATTTACTATCATTTCTGAATGGATTTTTCACTCATAAACTAATTCCTTCGTAAATAATTAGAGTGCACTGTTTAAAATTCAGTAGCTGCAACTTATAAAAGTCAATCTAATGATTTAGATTTTGATAAATATTTTTAAAGGCATTTTTAATCAATTATAAGTGTTTTCTATCTTGTACTTTTATTCTGTGTCGTTTGGCCTTTGATGGAGAGTTGTCTAATTTGCAATCAAATCACATCTTTTTCATTCAATACAGAGACTGTTACTCATATTACAGTATAATGTTACTCATATTACAGAGACTGTTACTCATATTACAGTATAATGTTACTCATATTACAGAGACTGTTACTCATATTACAGTATAATGTTACTCATATTACAGTATAATGTGTCCCCATACTTGTAGTGTATGCCCTTATAATTTTTTCCGTTATGGTTTTTTGCTTGTAAAAAGTGAAATAACAAAAATACTGAACTTAGAAGAAAATCAATTTGGAAAGTTCATAATCACATGGCAAAATCAAATAACAAAACGCATCAAAAACGAATCAACAAAAACTGTAAGAGAGCTGTCTACATATTCAATTGTATTAATTTTTTATTTCTTCTACTGTATTTTATTATGTCATTTTAATCTCTTGTGAAGAGTTGTCTCATTGGCCATAAAACCACATCTTTTTATATTTACTGCAGGGACTGTTACACGTGATGTGTGGATGCAGTTTAATGTAACCCCGTGTTGTATGCTTTTATAATTTTACAGTTATGTTTTTTTTTTTGCTTGGAAGAGATCTGTCTGCATATCCAATTATATTAATGTTCTATTTATTCTGAATGCTGTTCAACCTTTTACTTGTTTGACTTTATCAATATTTTGATATGAGGGTCACTGATGAGTCTTATGTAGACGAAACTTGCGTCTGGCGAACTAAATTATAATCCTGGTACCTTTGATAACTATTCTACTGTATTTTATTATGTCATTTAGTCTCATGTGGAGAGTTGTCTCATTGGCAATTACTAGTATATCACATTTTTTTTATTTTTTTTATAGAAGCTAGAAATAGGATACTTGTAGCCACAGCTTGGCTGATTGCAGCAGTATTCTCCATTCCTGCCGCTGTTTTATTTAAGACAGATCAATGCATGATAAATTTACCATCAATTGTACATTGGAAGGTAAGTTAATGGAATTATGATTACAATACTTTTGCATTATAAATTTGCCAACAATTGTAAATTGAAATGTGAATTGACCAGATAATGATTACGAGACTTGTGCACACCTATCATAACGGGTGCCATATGTGGATCAGGATCTGCTTACCCTTCCAGAACACCTGAGATCACCCCTAGTTTTTTGTGGGGTTCGTGTTGCTTATTCTTTAGTTTTCTATGTTGTGTCATGTGTACTATTGTTTGTCTGTTTGTCTTTTTCATTTTTAGCCATGGCGTTGTCAGTTTATTTTCGATTGATGAGTTTGACTGTCCCTTTGGTATCTTTCGTCCCTCTTTTGGTATCTTTCGTTCCTCTTTTAGTAAACTTTTGTCCTACAAAGCTATTGATTTCTATTGATTTTATTTATTGCAATTGCGACTGTCAAAAACGGCATAGTTGTATTGCAATACAATTCGGAAATAAACATAGCAAAAAACAAAAAAAACAAAAAACAAAAAACGAAGCAAACAAAAACAAGAGTCTACAAAACACTAAATCAAAACTAAGGTATAAGCAACACAAAACCCAATCAAATATTATGAGGTGATAGCTGAGGAAATGTATGCACTTGAACTGTGAGATTGCACAATAATCAATGTACGTACGGTGAAACCTGTTAAGACCGAACCCCTTTGGGACTTAAGAATTTGTTCTGTTTTGGCCGATGTTCGGTTGTATAATGTTCACAAAGCATACAATTTGATATGACGGTGCTTAAGAACAAATTTTAGTTTATACATGTTTTCGGTTTATGCAGGGTTCGGTTCAGCCATGTTTCACTGTATAACATATTCTCCAAATAAAGGCTATTGATATGCGTGTGCTTTGCCTTGTTTCCTTCTTATATGGCACAAACAGCATAGAAAAATTGAAAGCCATACTTCGATATTTATCCCTTTGAGCTGTTTGAAGAATATTAATGTAAATGTCATGAATGGGGATATCGCCTTGTTCGATATTCTGTGGTGCATTTAATAGTCTCATGACTTTGAGGCAAGCTGTATCTTAAAACATTTAATCTTCCGATTTGACGTCATTGTACATGGCCGATCTTGCAGATGACGTAACAATTACAAATTTAAAAGTGAGCAATAATATTTGACGTCATTTAAGGAACTGAGAACAAACAGCCAATAATGATTATTAAAAAGATACAGCGAGACCTGACTCAACCGAATGCTGCATAAACCGAAAACCTATATAAATCAAACATGTTTTTAGCACCGTCATATCAAGTTGTATGCGTTGTGAACCTGATAAAATCGAACACCACCCAAAACCAAACACTATCTTAAGTCCCGGAGACGTTCGGTTCAAACAGGTTTCACAGTATAACCCAGTCAAGGAAGATATAAATCGGCTGAAAAAAACTAACATAACACGTGGCAACTTGGCAGAAGTAATAGACATTGTTACCTTTAAAATAACAATATCTGATGTTCATTAGTTATTATGTTTTAATGAGCAAAAACATACATTATTCACTTATTTTGGGTGGCGTTCTTCTCATTTTGTTTTAGAATATGAAAATCATTAATCTTACTGTTTTGTATACAATAAACTGCACGTTGCTAATGACGTTCATACATATACAAGATAATTGGCAAATAACATGAATAACTATGTGTTACATATGTTTGAAATGTCTGTTACTGATTTGTTAATAAGTAACACTTTTCATATTTATGTAACCATTATTGCTCTAACCGTGTTAATTAGTCCTGTACTTATTATATCTTTTTTGCTTTTTTAGATATATGTAACCATTATTGCCTTTGCCGTGTTCATTATTCCAGCAATTATTATAGCTTTTTGTTATGGTATAATGGTATATATCATCGTCAGCAAAAATTCGGCATTGATGGCGACGATGAAAAGGAAGCATGAAAGGAAACCACTTTATTATAGACCAGGTATGAATTACACAACAAAAGGGGGAAGTTATGTCGTAAAATAAAATCATGGTGACAAATACAGGACAAAAGACAATTATGTAAGCTGTGACATGTGTAATTTCTAACAAAATTTAAAAAAAAAATAAGACGTGTTATATAAAAGTAAGGTGGTGTAGTATGATTGACAATGAGACAACTATCCACCAAAGTTCAGGTTATGAATTATAGGCAGTTCTAAGTCTTTCAACAAGGAGAAGGAAAACAAACAGTTTAGTCGGCAAAAAAACTCCACCAGCATGAACATATGAAACGACTCAATTAAGCAAACTCGGGGCATAATTTACTAGAATAACAAAACAAAGTGCAAAATAATAAAATTGGCAGACATACACCAACGACAACCACTGAATTACAGGCTTCTGAATTGGGACAGGCACATTCAGAATGTAGTGGGATGGAACTAGACAATGAGAGCTCACTCCTTCCCTAACATGGGACAGTAGTGTCACAATACAACATACGAACTATAAATCAGTGGGAAACGGCTAACTCGTCTGATGGATATACACAAAACAAATCTAACAAAAGAACAGTAGCTGCGGTGAATTAGGGGCAAGTTTTTCGTTTGGTCTGTGTCATATTTGTTGATGCCATGGTATTTTCAGGTTAACTTTCTATAATGGATTGTATTCATTCTGAACTCTTTAGGTGACCTATACTAGCATCGTTGTCCCGTGAACCAATTGCAACAATACAATATCTACCTGTTTAAAAAAAATATAACGGGATTTGTTTTAGTGAAATTAAGAAAAAATATATTGAACAGTGGCCAAGTTCAGGTAAAAGTGATAAGCTCGATGCGCATTACCTTAATTGTACTTTTTATCAGTCTCGTATGTTTGAGATATTATCCCAACGATAAGTTTTCTTGATTACGATTTTCTGTCACCATCTTTCTCGAGTTTGATCGTTTATACGATATCATTAGAAACTAAAACAAAATCTATTGGCATCTATAACATATGCTGTATTGTTTTCATTTTTTTTGACTGATTTGTCTTTTACAGAATTAAAAAATCAACGAAAGAAAGTTTCTAGTGTTCAACATGATTCTAGAGCCAGTTCCAGAGGAATAATTCCACAAGCTAAAATCCGAACAATAAAAATGACTTTTGTTATTATTTTAGGTAAACATATGTTAATGCAATTTATATATTCTACCTTTAATTATCACCATACAACAAATTTTAACGGTGCGGCACTGTTTGTATCCACAAGCTATAATCCGAACAATAAAAATGACATTTGATATTATATAAGGAAAGCAATATCCAATGCAATTTATAAATATTACTCCTGATGCATTTCGGTGCGACACCATTTGTTTCATGTGATAAACACACCGTTTTGAAATTATTGTATGACAAAAACTACTTCTGGTTGGTTGTTTGGTATTGAGATTATAATTGTATTGACAACAATTAGTTATAGAGTTTGGAATACGTTGAGGAGAAGAAATTTCATACCGTTGACCTTTATTTGCTTTACTAACCTTATTGCTTATTGGAACACAAATTGTATATGTTGTGTGAAGTGAAATAAAGTAAAATTATTTTGATAAAATGTAATAAAAAGCCAATGGAAAATGTTTTAAAAAAATGTCAAAATCCTATTTTTAAAAGACGTTAATAACCTTATAAGAAACGTAATAAGCGAATGCCATCATTTATTGAGGATATGAATTGATTAGACATAAAGTAAAAATGTATCTTACCTGTCGACCTTTATTTTGAATACAGCAATATTCTAATAACTATGAATATGTATATTTTTTTAGTATTCATTATGTGCTGGAGTCCCTACTTTTTGTGGAATTTACTCCAAGTTTATGGACATATCAAGTTAAACCACACAAATATGCTGATAACAGTATTTGTTCAGAGTCTGGCACCACTAAATAGTGCAATAAATCCTGTTATTTATGGAGTATTTAGCACAAGAATTTGCCGACAACTTAGGTATGTTTATTTTCTATAATTAGTTTTTCAATTTCTTATCAAATCTTTGCCTATCAATGCTAATTAAGGCGGTATCAAACACCCTGAATCAAATTAATTTGGCTCGTTTAATTTTTTATAACATTTTGACAAAATATTTACTTTGAGCCTTTGAATAAAAAAAAAACGGAAAAAAATGAACCAAAGACATTTTCAGAAACAGTTGTTAGATACTTAGCAATTTGACAAACACTTATTTTGATCATTGAGAACATTGATATTTCTTTAACAACAGAACGTGATTAATCGTTCAGCTGACTTTTATAGATTTATCTCCCAGTAGTGTTATATACTAACTTAAGGAGAAAGTAGTTATCATTGTTAAAACCTCGTAAATCGATTACGAAGGACACATAAATGCAACAAAAATTGGGAATGAAAGTATAGAGACGAGGTGTTTTGCACGAAGCATCCGCTACATGACCATATATCAAGTTTAAATATCATAATCGGAATTATGACATAATCGATAAAATAATAATTAGGCGACTATACTGGTATCTGAAGGTCATTAATAACGGAATATGTCACTATTGAGTTGAGATACATACCCAAGGTATTTGTAAATTTCAGTAAACAGCACATCCTCCTTATTGCGCAATACAGCACTATGAGGTATTGGTTCAGCTCATTTTCGAAAAACGTATGGTGTCCTTCAGTTTCTAGCTTTAGCGTCATATTGGTCTCTGGTAGAGAATTGTCTCATTGGCAATCATATCACAACGTTTTATTTGTATACCATGTATACATACAGATTGTGTTTTAACATGTATGAAAATAGTACACAAACGTTTATCATAATTTGAGCTGCGTCGGATAGAAATTTACCTTATGCAACAGCATGTATTCATTTGCATGTGTAAGACTTTGATTGAATTTGTAACAATCATTTAAGGTGGTACCTAACACTACAGGGAGATAACTCTGTAAAATCAGCCAAACGTTTTAATAACGTTGTGTTGTAAAGGGAATATTAAGCTTCTCAATGATCAAAATTGGTGTTTGTCAATCTGCTATATAACCAGTGTAAATTTTCTGATAAGATGGTTGGTTCAAAATTTTTGAAATTTATATATTTTGGTTAAAGGTTCAAAGTAAATACTTTGTAAAAATTTCATGAAAATTAAACGAGCCAAATTAATTTTAGTGAAAGTGTTGGGTACCACCTTACGAAAGAAAAGCCTAAGATGAGTTTTGTTCTATTTGTAAGATTCTGATAACAATCTTGTCAAAAAAATTGTAAACAGTTACTGACTTTTAGAAGAGATTTTTTTCAACCCGAAATAGGTTATCAGATGTAATGATATTCGTTTGCAAAAGGTCGATTTCTATTTGACGCAGCTCATTTTATGTCGTTTAGTTCATAATGTCTGTCTCAATGTTTATTTGCAATATAAAAAATGAATGCAGCCTTATTTATGACACAATGTCAGTGGTTTTTCTCCAGCGTCCGCCACCAATAGTTACTCCTGTTATCTGTTACGAGTGTATTTAGTCCATGTATAAAATTTACGGGTGAATTACTTTCATCATTTTTTTTTTCATTTGTTTTATCTACTGCAGTAAAAAGGTAATAAGCACACGTTGTGTTGATCTTATTTTCCTTTTGCACGATACAAGACAAGTGTGCATGGCGATGTTCTCATTTCTACTTTTTTTATATAATTAAAATTCGAATTAATGTAAAGCTATTTCAGTGTTAGTTCTGCATTCAGTGTGACAAGAAACAATATATGTAGCAAACCGGACACACAATTCAATAGTTTTATTGACGTGAATAGTAAATAAAACATAATTAATAAAGGGCCTCGGAGGTCGAGTGGTCTAAGTAGTTACTACTGTAATCAATAGCCAGTAAACACTGAGGTTGCGAGTTTGAAACCCGCTTATGCAGGTGCACTCGATTCCAATCTTAATTGACTAGGATTGTCAGTTTTCCTATTGAAGATCGGTGGTCTTCTCAGGGCACTCCGGCTTGCTCCTCCAATAAAAATTGGACGTTACGAAATATTCAACAGCGGTGCTTAAAAATGGCGTACAAAACCAAAATGAATAAAGAAATAAATGACTTACGATAAATATAGAAAAAATTGTAGGGTCAGTAAAAAGTAAAAACAAAACTTAGTATTGCATATCCGGTTAACCTTATAACTACATACTATCGGGCCATCTAATTTATTACAGTGGAACCTGGCTTAACCGAATCCTGCATAAACCGAAAATCTGAATAAACCAAACATGTTTTGAGCACCGTCAAATCAAATTGTATGCGTTTTGAACCTGATAAAACCGAACATCGGCCAAAACCGAACAAGGTCCCGAAGAGTTTCGGTTTAAACAGGTTTCACTGTATTTCATACCTTCCTGTTTTGATAAAAATTCAAGTAGAACAATTATACCATAAGATAATTCAATCATGCATGACTTCATTACAAACTATATTGACAAGTAATGTGTATTTCTAGTGGGTTATTGGGACAACACTATCGTTACACATGATGATAATTGCACATTTGTGTATTATTATCTGACAACTATAAATGAAATCAAATCTTTATCAATGTCCATGCAGAAGACATGTGTTTCTTGAATAAAAGAACCTAATTCAGTTTAGTACTAACAAATCATTTATCATTTTCCATCTCATATGTTCACTTGTGAAATAATATAATAGCGTTATTGACGACCAATCATCCAATATGTTTTCTTTTGATACACAAAGAATGCCAGTATCAATTCAGAAATATGAGTTGTTTTTCGTTTGTTCGATTTGTTTGATCAATTGATTTTGACATGATATAAAAGAATTCCCGATTTGAATTTCCTGTGGAGCTCGCTATTCGTATTTGAAAATTGCACCTCTTTTTGTCATTTTAAAGTATTTAAATTTGAAGTCAAACGCAACTAACTTTTTTTTTCTGTTTACTAACAATTTATGCTACAAGCTGATAATTGTATCTCATTTGTTTTGTATATTTCAGACGATTCAAAGCAGTAAAAGTCATATGTGATATATTTCCTTTTTGTGCTGACCAAACTAAAATGCCATCTGATCATTCTACAATGGTAACGGACAACACGTATACATTTCGACGTCAGATTATTTCACCTAGCAGATCTATTTATAGCCAAGGGGAAAGTTTTCAAATGGAAACATGTGACCTTATAGCTAGTGTTTTGCCTGACAAAAAAAAACCCAGCAATTATAAGAAACTAAACGAATAAATTATTCCATTTGTGCACAAAAAGGACAAACCTTTCACATATTTTACAGAGGTTATTAAAGAACCGATTTCCATTTAAAAATACTCATGTGATCAAGACATTGTATAGCGGGAATGACTGAAAGAAATAATGATGAACACGTGTTGCAATTTGTCTAACTAGCAATGAAACAATAAACAAAGATTTACCTGGTAAAAATAAGATGTAGTCAAATCTCGAAACATTGAGTGGTCTGTTTACAGAAATGACTAGCGATTAATAGGGTATTTTAAAATCTTTTTGAGCGCCAACTAACAATATAAAATGTACTTTAACCGAAAACGATGAATATTTATTATGTTTAAAACTAATTGATGTTTAAGTTGGTTGTTACATGAACAAGACAATAAAGGGGGTACACGTCTATTAAGGAGGACAATCTGTACACAGTACTGATATATACCTTAAAAAAATAACCCATCAAAATTAAAAAAACCCAGCCACAAACACCTAATCATAAAAACACGTTATGTATACTAGTATTAAAAAACGCTTTGAGTACTTAAAATGCTATTCATATTTTTATCAAAACAACAAAACTGTTACCAATAAATATGATAAACAACAACAAATAGCCAGTGAAGTGCATTGTCCTGATTTCGGACATTCACTTCGCAACCTCTTGCAATAGTGCGGGTTAAAATAAGATTATATTATAAAGAGTCTTGAAAGATACCACAGGTACAGTCAAACTCATAGATCGAAATAAACAACGTCATGACTCAAATAGAAAAAGACAAACAAACAAATAATAGTACATAAGACATAACATAGACTAAAAATAAGCAACACGAACCACATCAAAAACTGGGGGTGATTGTAAAATCATGTATGCACTTGTATATAGTCTTCAGAAATTTCAATGTTGAAGTATATAAAACAAAGGAATACTTGTTCACAGATATAATACTTACGTTCTTGCTTGTTATTTTGTTATTTCTGCCTATCAAAGGAAGTTAAATGATGTATAATAAAATTACTATCAAACTATCTTCATTTTACTAATGGCAAATCACAGACAAGTTTACGAACTTAAGTCATAATCTAAGGATAATGATGTAATTGTAGACTATTTATCCTTCATAAAGGGTAATTCGATAGAATAATAGGAAGCATACAGATATATGTTTCCCTTAATAAATTAGAAATTTCCGCAGTCATAAAGAAGTTATCGATTTCACATCCAATCAGGTAATATCAATATACAGCTAAAACTACATCATTTTATAGGTCATCATGATCCCATTTCATTAGATTCTTAAGAATTGAAGCCAATGATGTGGTAGGACATTTGTGTGGCATTTTTGAAGCTCAAATTATTTTTGTGTATACTATCATTGCAAACAATGCAGAACGAGATATTGCAAGTCGCATCTAACTTTGGAATATGTAATTATGAACAACACAGTATTCAATCAGCAGCCGATCATTGTACCGACATTGAAAAATGGATGACCAACCAAACAAGACAATGATTTAATAGTACAACACACCATAATGTCATAATGTACGTAAAAGAAACTAAAATTGGTCGAAAATGACAAAAAAATGTTTATTCGACAAAAACCGTTCATTTAATTCTTGGAAAAACATAAAGAACTTGCATATCTTTATTTATATGTGTCTTAAAAAACTCGAGTACAGGATGAAAAAAACCTATCAATTAGGTGGTTCAGGAGCGATTGATTTACTTTCATCATTAAAAACGCTGGAACCCAAAACTTTTAAGAACACATACCTTAATAGGAGGTAAGTTATATGACCGACATATAAGATTTCAAACAAAATATTGTTATGTATGACATATAAGTGATGGAAAGGAATCATTTAGGTCAAACATGCATATGGTCAATCGGGGCCTTGGTTTCCGAGTGGTTTAAGTAGGTACTACTGTCATCACTGAGTTTGTGAGGTCGAACCACGCTCGTGTGGGTACACTCGACTCCAATTTTAATTGACTAACATTGCCAGTTTTCCTATCGAAGGTCGGTGGTGTCTCTGGTCACTCCGACTTCCTTCACAAATAAAAACTGGCCGCCACGAAACAGCCAAAAAGCGATGCTTAAAAATATGGTGTTAAAACACAGAAAATCAAAAAATCAAACAAAACTGTCAATCGACACCTCACTATCCTATTAATATGTACACGAGAGTTTGGTTCAAATCTCGCTATATCTATTATTTTAATGTTATAACCCATACTTAAACGAGAGTTATGGGAAACTACTTGTCATTCTTTTCTAGAAGGTTAATATAACATATCACGCATCGTAGAAGCGCAAAACAAGTCAAGTAGAAAGATTTTAATTTATATGCCGACAGTCAACTTATGTTGCCACATGTATACATATATACGCTAACTGCTCCGGCGCACCACATATTACCACCTGTTTTTTGTTTGGCAAAGAGTTGCTCGGTCATTAATGTTTGTAAAGAGTTTTTTAGACTGTTGTTTGTATTTCTGCCGTTTATCGTTATTTGTGATGCCTTTGTAAATATATTCGACCTATACGGTTTGGAACTCCCGTTATTGTCTTACGCCTCTCTTTTAATCCTCAGTTAGACAATTCGTTTCTGTATCTTTTATCTTTATATTGTAATTCATTTATCAACATAACATGTACCACGATGTTTCGATATTCCATCAATTATTTTGTTCTTCTAACTAAGTTTGTATGTCTATAATTGAATTCAGATCGAAAAAGTAATTACCGTAGAGAAAATCAGTTTTTTTTTCATAACGAGGCTTGGGGGCAATATCGTATCATCATTTATCAATTAATGACATTTTTACGTCATTAAAGTATATTAAACATTTTCTTTATGTTCACAATGTGTAAAGTGCAAATAATTTAGCTCATCCTTGTCTATATCAAGTCTAAGATGATATAATTTTACGTTTTTTACATGAACTTTGCGCGCTAGTATGTTTTAGCTTTGTTTGATGAATTAGAGTATGCTTCAAAGTACATATATAACTTTCAACTTTTAACAAATAGTCAGTTAATGTTATCTATTATTATAATTTGAAAAAAAATGTAATCTTTAAATACGTTCCATTCACAAAAACGGTCAACATGTCAATTGACTTTTGCCTATCCAATTCAGTCGTTCTAGAATATCTAGAATATCGCAATTTGCAATGTGCATTAAAGGGAAATTCCGCGATTTTTTACTTATCATCTAATTATGTTCATCTTAACATAAAAAACACATTTGCAAAGTTTTAAATTTATATTCCTTCTAATAACGGAGAAAATCAAGTATTTGTAACTTTTTTGGTTGAATTCTCGAGTGGGTCGTGACGTATTAGCCCGATTTATTGAATTCTGGGAAAAAATAAAATCTGTTTAACTCTTATAACTTATCGACAATATACGTAATTAAAAGCGCACAGCTGACGAATGGTCGAAGTTATTAACCACAATATAAGAATGAACGAAAATGAATATGCATATACCGTTTTGTATTGATTGAATTAAACTCCTATAAAATTATCTCTAGTAAATGTTTTTGAATAAATTTAATTAATTATTGTTGAGATTTTTTTCATAAAATATTTATTGAACATTTTTACTGATATTGAACTGAAAATATTTCAGTTCTATTTACCGTTATTGTTTTGATAATCATTTCAATGCAACTAATGTGTGAGCAGAGTGTGTATATTATTTTGTAAAGGTCACTGTATATTTCTCGGCTTGAGATCAATTCGTTTACCTTGTAGCTAGTTAGCCGCAGGTGTGAGTTCAAGCGTACACAGGTATAAATGTTGTTATTTGGAAAGGATAAACAGAAAGGATTAGAAAGAGTATGCTGTCACGATGTTAATACACTAAGATTAAATACACGATGAGAATAAAGATACAATAATTAAATTGTGTAAATTAATTGAAAATAAAATTCAGATTCGTAATTCCGAAAGTGTATAAAAATAAAAGGAAACAATTTTTGATTACTTTCTTAGCGGCAATTGGCGTAAAGATTCAAATATGAAGCAAAAAATAGTAGTTTTAATCTTTTATAAAAACTAAATGCAATATTACCCAATTTGATATACCATTGTACATCTGTTTGATATCATTGACTTTACCGGAATTTCTTAACTTGTATTCAAATCTGGCTGTGTTTAAATGCTAATAAAACTATTGCAATTTTAAAGTTTTTAATTGACAAAAAAATACAACATACAACATGCATGATTTTTTTTAGTTTCTTTTTAACATTTTATTCTTACATAATTAAATTCATTTGACAATCATTTACACGAACTTTTTGTGAAAAGAATATCAATTATCTAAGCTAAGGCATTATTTCTTTTGAGGATTTTTGAGGATTTTTTTTTAAATTCTATGATAATATTTGTGCAATGTTGAACATGATAGCCGTCATTAATCCAAATAAGTAATACAGTAGTTGTAATAAAAGTTATATTTTAGTCATGTATAACTGATATTGACGAATTTATAATAGTTCGTCCGTACATCGTTGTTCTTGAAACAATCATTATTAGTATACATGTAAGTTTCCTGACGTATAAGAGCCATTGAGGATGAGCTCCAGAGAAATCAGACTAGTGGCGTTTCGTTCGTTTGTTTGTTGGGAAAGGAGAGGAAATGCAACCGCTTGTACAGATAAACGACAGAATTACCATACAAGCATTTATAGTCAACACAATCAGAAAGAGTTCACATCGTTAGACGGGGAATATGAAGGCTTCCAAGAATGAACAAGTGACATGTCTAACTCTGAACAGTTAGAAAACAGACTATCGACATCGACCGCTTGTTCTTAATATTTGAAACTGTATGCATATATATACGTATACGTTTATGATATATATAGTGATGAGTTCTTGCGTCTGACAAAAACTAAATTCCTTCATGGTTATATCTTGCCATACGTTTATATTGGTTTGTAAGGTGATTACTCACAATCGTTATTTGAAAATCCTGTTTGTGAGATGTAGATTCATTTCAATACACAAATTTCGTCTATATATTTCACAAGTGTATAACACGGAGAAGCTCTGAAGGTCCATTACTCCCATTTTGTTTGGGTGTGAACCATCGATGTTTACAGCAATATCACAGAATAAGATGATGATGGTAGAAAGAACTATGGGCGTCATGTGGCAAATATTACATGCATATCGGACAATGAGTTGTCAATCTGTATGAAAAGATTTCCAATACAACCATATTATTGAGAAGGAATGTTTACATGCTATACTCTCGTACTAGTATTACAGGGTTCTTGTGGCGTTCACCTTAGACACACATCTTTTTAACGATGTTTAAAAAAAAGACAGAACCAATTTAATGTCATATTTCCCTATTTTTTAAATATAACTAAAAGTCTTTTATCTGACAAGAATACTCCTATTTAGCGAACAAGTAATTTATTCTTTTTTCTGTTATTGAATACCAAGAAAGAAAATAAATCCCGAAATTAATTTGAAACTTTGATACTCAAAAGTTTCCCAGCAAAATATTCACATTCCCTGGGGATAATTAGTGTTCGTCCAGTGGCATATATAACAATTGTGATGACGAATTACTTCCTTTGTTCGAGAACAATCTTATTGAAATATAAATCTGTGATTTTACTAGGTCCACAGCTTCAATGAACCAAAGCAAAAGTTATACATCGACCTGTATTTAAATCAAATTGGTTCTCTTCTTCTTCTGGTATACAATAGTCTATCGACATTCGATGATTACATACTGTTGGCATACGTGGACTAGTCTATTTACAACACTTTTACCCCTATTTATTCAAAATATATGTTTTTTTCTTATGTTCAATGTATACATGTATATATTTTAAATTGCGCTATAGTTCCGTAACTTTCTATCCAGTCGTATAAACGAATCGTCGGCAAGTGCGTACATTTTTTTAAATCAATATTTCTGGTCTGTTCCAATCTGTCCTTCACTATTGACAATGACTATATATTACATTTCCCCAAATTCACCCTTGGAAAAAATATTTAAATAGATTTTAATTTCATCAAATCTTATTTTTTGGGTATTATTTATATGTTTATGAATTATATTCTTTACACCAGAAATGTTATTTATAAACAAGCGTATGAGTTTAGTAATGACAAGTAAGACAGAGTTGTATATTATTCATCTGATAGTTCAAAATGGAAAGTTATAAGTTATAAGCAGAGACATATAATTATATGTCTCTGTTATAAGTTATCAGCCGTGTACACTGATCAATACCTGCAGAAGTGAAACGATGCATGAACTTGCAAGCCCGACAGGAAATCGCTTGAATACCTGGACGTGTCACCTCACACCCCTCACAATACCTTTGGAAGTAATACCTTTAGCCATGCTGGTGATCAGATGAGGGAAGATCAAAATATATTTGTTTATTACTTTAAAGAATTATGAACAAATTAGATTTTCGAAAACAATTTTCACGGAACACTTATTTATGATTTCAACTTTGACTTTTCACCTAATTCCAATATCAACAGTTTAAAAACAACAGACCATGGTAATTTAAAAAAAGTAAGAATATTTTTCGTATCAAGTTAGTTAGTCGGATAAAACAACCGTACGATTGACAAGATATCGACACGCAATTACGACTACATCGGTTACTGTAGTTTTGTTTCTTTGTGGTTTATAGACATATCGTTTTTATTAATCGGGAAAGAAGACAAAATGGCGGATCGCAGAGAATTGATACTCTAAATTTAAAATCGATGGTGATCGCTTATCTAGCGGAATAAAACTTTAATATCTATGAATTTGAGCATTTTTATACAGAATGAACATAATATCAATTTTTGATTTTTTTGCGAAGTTTCCCTTTAAGTCAAATTTAGAAACTAAAAAAATAATCATTAGTTGAAAAATGTGGTTCCTAATAGAACCGACCCTTAATTTCATCGTTTCATTTAATACATATAAAATCACTGACTTTACAATTCACGCAAAATTGATAATGTGCTCAATTTGTTGCTTAATTTACAATGTTAAATAGATAGCCATGAACAATTCCAAAAGCGTCCTTACTTTTACCAAAAAATCAGTAACAAACTGTTATTATGATATAAAATCGCTTACTTTACAATTCTCGCGTAATTAATATACAGTGACACCTGTTTAAACCGAACCTCTTCGGGACTTAAGATATTGTTCGGTTTGACCAATGGTTGCTTTTTATCAATTTCACAACGCACATGATTTGATATGACGGTGCTACGAACATGTTTTATTTATACAGGTTTTCGGATTATACATGATTCGGTTTAATCAGGTTTCACTGTAGTTCTCTCTATGTTCGATCAATTTACATGACACTAAGCTAAAAGGTCATTATCTCTCTTGCAGTGGGATATTCAGTAATATTATCACATCTGCAGTTTCTAAATGAATACTTCTCTATTGGGATCACAAACTAAACTACAGATGGGAAGGTAAAGCAAACACAATTAATATATCAAGCTAATAACAAATCAAAAATATATCATTGCATATAGTAAAAAATTTGAAAACAACACGTTCAATAAATTCATGCATCGAAGGCGCGTTTCAGCATTTACCTTCATTAAGAACGGTCAAAGTCAAATATTTGAAAACCGATTCTGTACAAGTAACGACACAGTAGAATAGCTTATAACATCTGCAGTCACTATATACATGAATAAATATCACAAATCAACCTGGAGATGGGAAAGTAAAGAAAAGTTAATATCTGAAGCTAAAAACAAAGCAAAACATATCATATCATACAGTAGAAAATTAAAAACAGCACGTTTAATAATTTTATATGTCCGAATCGCTTTTCTAGGTATCTAAATTGGCATCACAAATTAAATATGGGAAAGTAAAGGAGACACAATTAATATTTGAAGCTTAAAACTAAAAACAAAAAATATCATTTGTATATAGTAATTAAACGCGTTAATTCAGTGGAGAAAAAAACTTCAGAAATAAAATCTAGTCACTACATTTTTTTTTCTCCATGGAATTATGTCTTTGAACAACGGTATACTACTATCGCGTTATCCGTATATTCTGGTTTCCTATCTTTGTCTGTTTGGATCCGATAGTGAGAGAAGAAAGCTGGAGTGTGACATTCAGTTAATATAAATTTGAATCAGAATTATGCTTTTAAAATCAAACTTTATTAAATGGATAGTATATGTTTGACAGAAATAATGTATTGACTAACGAGCTACCGGAACTGATTCAGTAACCAGATAAATATAAAAGCTAAACGATGGTGCTTTAATTTTCACGTACTGTATAACAATGTAACAAGAGAATAATTGATTTTGAAAAAATCAAATATTTCGTTCTCAATTTTAACGGTATTCCTAACTACAAAACTATTTTCATTTACCTGTGTATATTTTTGTTTTAGGCGGTTTTTTGTTCAAAGTAATTGTTGTTTTTTATAAATTGTTTAACATCTCAGAGCGGTATACTTTTGTAACCTCTACTTGTTAACCCCTTATTTTATCGAATTTGTATTTATATTGTATCAGTATAGATCACATTTATTCGTTCAGTGTATGTTCACTTGTGTGAATGTGTATTTTGAATGAATAACACCATTTTTTATTGATTTTTTATAGTTTGTCTTTCTATGTTGTGATGTTGAACAATTGTTATCCTTTAATGAATTTATTTGCCCCAAAACACTTATTTCTGGATTAACATATCTGAGGAACGTTTATATTTAAATATTTGATATTCAAAAATGTACAAGAAACAAGATAGTTGAGAAGATACATCCTCAAAAAAGCAAATAGAAAAGAAACAACAAACGAATACAGTGAAACCTGACTAAACCGAATCCTATATTAACTGAAAACATGTATAAACCAAACATGTTCGTAGCACCGTCATAATAATTCATATGCGTTGTGAACCTGATAAAACCGAACATTGGCCAACATCGAATAAAATCTTAAGTCCCAAAGAGGTTCGGTTTAAACAGGTTTCACTGTATAAGAACAATTTTGAACGAGTGAAATTGAAACCTTCCTTTCTTTATCATGTTTATAGTCTTTTACTTTACTTGCGTTTAACAGAAGTAACATGTTATTATGATGTGGTAATTATTTGTTGATAGTATAATTACGTTCCCTTCTAATAAGCGGTTATTAACTTCCAACTGCCGTTTGTCATCCTAGTCTTTCTATTAGATCTAAAACATAAATGAACTATGTCGCATTGTTGAAAACCGTAATGTGGTCTATAGTTGTTTAATTTCTGTGTCATTTTGGTGTCCACTGGAGAATTCTCTCATTGGCAATCATTATACATCTTCTTTTTTGTATGACTTTAAGTATAGAAATATATATCGGAAGATGTGGTATGAGTGCCAATGAAACAACTATCCAGGCCAAGTAATAATTTATCAAAATTAAACAAATTTAGGTCAATATATGGCCTTCAACATGGAGCCTTGGCTCACACCGAACAACATACTATGAATGGCCCCAACAAATTACTACTGTAAAAACATTCAAACGGGAAAACTAATGGTCTAATCTATTGGTGCATGAAAAACGAAAAACACGTATGAACTACATAAACAGAGGACAACCACTGTACATCAGTTTCCTGACTTAAGACTGATGCAAACATTTGCAGCGGTATCAACCGTTTTAAGTTTTGGTACCAAATCTTCTCCCTTTTCTAAAACAATAGTATAACATCACAACATAGAGCAATACACTATAAGATATCAGTAGAAACTTATATTCTAAACTACGAGTCCTAGGAGAACCTATCTTGAAATTTGTCGTTGAATTTGATACAAACCAAATCACTAACAATGCTTTAAGGAAAATCACATTCATTAATACAAGGCACGCTACAATCATTTTTATTTCTCAATTTTGATAATGACCAGACAATTGCGATTAATCTACAAGATAATATGCTTAAAGATATATACAATTCTTGGTTTAGTAGGAAATGATCAAAGTTGCAGTTTGTCATAAGGCCTGATTTCCAGGCCTTTTTTTCTGATTGGACAGCAGAGCCAATGACAACAAGGATGATACAGTGATCCGAATGTAGCAAGTTTGAGACCAATTATAGCGTGTAATATTTATTTAATGAGAAATGTGTTCTTAATGAATACTCTAAAAAAAAAAGAAAAACAAACTAAATAGACAGTGACATAACAGTTGTATTGACAAACAAGTTTCGGTTATATATTCAATAATTAGAAACAGCTTAAGGATACACAATGGTGCTTTAATTTTCGTCGTATTACAGAGATTGAACAGAACAGATAATTACATGGCGCCAAAATTTGTTTGTTAGAACTCTTGATAAAATGAAATAGATATAGGAATATGTATATATAGATACATGACTTCTTTAAGAACACGAAAAAAAAACCGTGAAATAATAGGTAGTAACGTGTTCTTGTTTTTAGTTTAGTGGGACATACTCACATTCGCAGTTTGTCATAATGACTGATTTCCATACCTTTATCTGATTGGACAGCAGAACCGATGACAACAACGATGTTCCAGCTATCCAAATATAGCAAGTTAGAGACCAATTCTAGCGTGTAATATTTATTTAATGAGAAATTTGTACTAAATATATAATATTAAAAAACCGAAAGAAAAAAAACCGAATAGACAGTCTTTAAGCAACATTACAACTGTATTGACAAACAAATTCATGTTATCTATGCAATAACAAGAAACAAGAAATAGCTTAAGGATACACAATAGTGCTTTAATTTTTATCGTGATAAAAGATCAATTAGAACAGATAATTGCACGGCACCAAAGTTTGCTTGTTAGGACTCTTGATAAAATTATGTACATATAGATAATTAACTTCATTTAAAACATTACAAAAACAAACTGAAAAACAGATAGTACCGTGTGCTTGTTTATGTGTTAATGTTTTTGTATTTTGTTCAGGAAGGCTGATACTAAACTTGACGCAAAACAATTCAGAAAAACATTGACAATTTCGTTCGGTGTTAGGTTTGAAATATATAGACAAAACTTTATAAATAGTATACAACTTGATCTCATCTCTGAATCTATCTATGATCATCTTTTACAGGAACGATCACAGTAAGCCATCAACAAATTTTTTCTTCCTCTTAATCAACAGCTAGTAACAAATTAGTAAAAAAGTGTTTATTGTTTGTTTACATTCCCCTCCGAGAATAATAATGGCCAATAATAACTTCCAATTTCATTTTTTCATTCTAATTTTGTCTTTCTGTTTGATCGAAAACTTGAACGACATTTCTTCAATGACAAAAATGTTTAAAACAAGACTATTAGGGGAAATTTATGGGTCCCAAGAGAAGTGACCCGCAATGTCATCTTAGAATTTAATACAAATAAAATCACCGAAACACTGCTTTATGAAAAGTCATATTAATCAATTTAATTCACGCTATTTCGAAAAAGTCTGCCAATGCTCTTAAATCAACGACGCTACTGGAATCTATGAACATGATACGTAGCTTAAAGATAAACATAACTCTTATTGCAAAGGGACATAATCACATTCACAGTCAATTAATGATAAATTCGCCATAGGTTTCACAAATTAAACAGAGGGTGAGAAAATTATTCAAACACATTTAGTAATTAAAAGGTCAAAACTTATACAAAATTAAACATTTGTCATTAAAGATTGTGTTTCTATTTGATCTTAAATTTGAATGACATTACTTCAATGATAAAAATGTTTAAAAAAAGATTTCTAGTGGAAATTTATGGGTCCGAAGAGAAATGATCCGGCATGTCATCGTAGAATTTAATACAAATCAAATCGCCGTGACACTGCTTTAGGAAAAATCATATTCATCAATATATTTCACGCTAAATGAAACAGCTTTTCTAATGTATTCAAATCGACGAAGCTACTAGAATATGTGTACTTAAAGATTAACATAATTCTAATGACAGTGGTATATAATGACACCAACAGTACCGAAATGATATATTTGCCATAAGCTTCACAAAATTAAACTGAGGATGAGAAATTGATACAAACACAATTTTAATTTGAAGCTCAAGGCTAACACAAAATTTAGCACTCTTCAATATTTGCCTAGAAGAATAGAAAAAAATATCACGAAAATAACCGGAAGTGTTTCATTTTGTCGTATCTCATATCTTTTATTTTTAACAGAATACAACAAAAACAATATGTTACTAATTCCTCAATATGATTGTTTATCGAGTATACATTTGCATTGCTATACGATGTAAAGTCAAACCTTCATTGTTATATTCTTCTGTTTCTGGTGTGGTCTCCATTCGATAATGTGTTATGTCATGTCGTTTGTTTTCCCAATAATTATAGAATAGCCTTTTAAATCCGTTGTTGACATGAAAATTGTTTGGACTGGTATCATATGCATATAATTATACATAGTTCAACATATTCGTTTGCAATGGATTATTATGAGTTAACAGCTTGTTTACGGATCAAATTGGTTATGCTCTGATACTTTTGTAAAGAAATATGGTATTTTGTTATAATTTTCATGTCCACACAATTCAAAGATACCAGGACTAAATTTTATATATTCGCCAGACGCGCGTTTTGTCTACAAAAGACTCATCAGTGACGCTCGAATCCAAAACAAGTAAAAAAGCCAAATAAAGTACAAAATTGAAGAGCAATGAAACTCATTGTTGAGACCGTAAGGTGATCTATATGTGTTAATACATGTGTCATTTAGTTTCTTGTGCAGAGTTGCATTGGCAATCTAATACATCTTTTTTTCATATGACTTCAAGTATATAAGTTAGAAACCTTTATTGTAAACTATGAGTCCTAGGAGAACTTATCTTTATTGTTATCATTGAATTTGAAACAAACCAATTCACTGACAATGCTTTAAGAAAAATTTAATCAATAAAACAAAGCACGCTAAAATCATTTTCATTTATCGATGTTTATAATGACGAGACTATTGCGATTAATCTACAAGATAATATGCTTGAAGATAAATACAACTGTCTTTACTTTAGTGGGACATACTCACATTTGCAGTAATTTCCAGTTATATATGCAACAACACAGAAACAGCTTAAGGATACACAACGGTGCTTTAATTTTCACCGTGTTACGGCGATTGGATCAGAACAGATAATTACCCGGGGCTAAAGTTTGCGTGTTAGGACTCTATCATGTACCTATAGCTATAGATAATTAACTTCATTTAAAACACAAAAAAAAAACACATAAAAACAGATAGTATCGTCTGCTTATTTATGTGTTTATGTGTTTTATTGTGTTCGGAAAGCTGGTATTAAATTCAACGCAAACAAAGTAATTAAGCAAAACCGTTGACAATGTCCTATGGGTTTGGTCTTGACAAAACAAAAAGCATAACTTTAGTAATATTATACATCATAAGGTCATCTCTGGATTTATCTACATTGTATAATCTGAACGATCAAAGTAATCTACCAACAAATCTCTTACTCTTAATTAGCAGTTAGTAACAAATCGTTTAACTTAGTATTATGATCTGATATACAAGTGTTTATTGTTTGTTTACATTCCCCTCAGATAATGGCAAATAATAACTTCCAATATCCGTTTTTCATTCTAATTTTGTCGTTCTATTTGATCTCAAATTTGAAGAGCATTACTTCAATAACAAAAATGTTCAAAGCAAAACTACTAATGGAAATTTATGGGTCCCAAGAAAAGAGATCCGGAATATCATCGTTGAATTTGATACAAATTAAGTCACAGACATACTGCTTTAGGAAAGATCATATTCATCTTTATAATTCATGCTTAAAAGTTACATCTTTTCCGATGTTCTCAAATCAACGGCGCTTTATAACCATAGACAATGGATTAACATAATTTAACAGCTTGTTTACGGCTCGGTTTACGGACCAAATTGATTGCGCTCTGATACTTTAGTGAAGAAATATGGTATTTCGTTATAATTTTCCTTTCCACACTTTCTCAACTTTGTCCTATTTATTATACTTACAATAGTAAGTCAGAAGAATACAAAACTCATTGTTGAAGGCTATAAGCTGATCTATAGGTGTTAAGTTCTGTGTTATTTGGTCTCTTGTGGAGAGTTGTCTCATTAGCATTCTAATACATCTTCTTTTTTTTTCATATGAATTCAAATATTAAAGTTAGAAACTTTAGTTGTAAACTATGAGTCCTAGGAGAACTTATCTTGAATGTTATCGTTGGATTTGATACTAACCAATTCACTGACAATGCTTTAAGGGAAATCTATTCATTAACACAATGCACGCTAGAATCATGTTTTTATTTCTCGATTTTCATAATAACGAGACTTAAGCGATTTATCTACAAGATAATATGCTTGAATATAAATACAAGTCTTTTTAGGTTAGTAGGACATATTACATTTGCAGTTTGTCATAATCTAATAAGAAATTTGTACTAAATGTTAACTCTTAAAAAATAGACAACACGACAACTGTATTGACAAACAAGTTCCAGTTCTATTCAATAACATGAACTAGCTTAAGGATATTTGTTTTCGTGTTACGGAGAGTGCCAACAACGAATAATTTCAAGGCGCCAACAATTGCTTGTCAGGACTCTTTATAAAAGTATGTACATATAGATAATAAACTTCATTTAAAACACACAAAAAAAACCTTAAAAACAGATAGTATCGTGTGCTTGTTTAAGTGTTAATGTTTTGTATTTTGTTCCGGAAGGCCGATAGTAACCTCGACGCTAAACAATTGAGAAACACATTGACAATGTCTTACGAGGTTAGGTTTGAAAAGTAAAACCAAACTTTATTAATAGTATACAACTAAAGCTCATCTCTGGATTTATTTATTACAGACACGATCAAAGTTAGCCATCAACAAATCTTAATTAGCAGTTAGTAACGTTTAACTTAGTATTATGTTCAGGTAAACAAATGTTTATTGTTTGTTTACATTCCCCTCCGAGAATGGCCAATAATAACTTCCAATTTTCCTTTTTCATTCTAATTTTGTCTTTCTGTTTGATCTAAAACTTGACCGACATTACTTCAATGACAAAAATGTTCAAAACAAGACTACTAGTGGAAATGTATGTGTCCCAAGAGAAGTGATAACAAATCTCATCTTATAGTTTAAGGATGTACTTAGGGGAAGTTAGGTAAAAATTAAGAAATTAAGAAATTAAAATTGATACTATAAGCTGGTAGAGTATCAATTAAGGATAAAGATAAGCTAAAAATATTGATAGGTCATGGACCTTCTTTTCGAGATAACTGAGACTTAAAATATGGCGGGAAAAGGCTGACTTGGACTTTTACCTTATATTTGCATTGTATCATTTTGGTCTAAAAACAAAAGAAAGAAAATCAAGAATTTTCTAAAATTTTGGTATATGACCTTTTATGAGCTATTAAGTGTCATGCGAAAGAATAAATGGGTGTTATGGGGCATACTATTTTACATTGTATTGTAAAAACACAAAGGAGTCCGAACATTTGACACAAATTCCAATACCTCACCTCAAGTACATCCTTATTACAAATCAAATCACCGACACACTGCTTAAGGAAAAATCATATACATCAATTCAATTCACGCTAAAATGAAACAGCTTTTCTAATGTTTTCGAATAGACGACGCGGTTGGAATAGTTTTTAAAGGTGCCAGGATTATAATTTAGTACGCCAGACGATTTATGTACATGGTACTTAGCTTAAAGATAAACATAACTTTTATTGCAAAGCAACATACTAACATTCACGATCAATTAATGATAAATTCGCCATAGGCTTCACAAATCAAACAGAGGTTGATAAATACATACTAACACAATTCTAATTTGAAGCTCAAAGCTAAAACAAAATAAGCAATCTTCAATATATGCCTAGAATAATGAAAAAAAATATTACAAAAATTGACTGACGTGTTTTATTTAGTCGGATCCCATATCTTTTATTTTTTAAGCTCTAACAGATGACTACAAAATTAAACCCGTATGTTTCTACTTCCTTAATATGACTGTTTACCGAGTATACATTTGCATTGCTATACGATGTGTTTCGCTTTTTTTTTATATTAATATGATTCACCAGCTTGTTTCCGAATCATATGAGTTGTTCTTTTTTGGAGACATATGGTGTTAGTAATGTATTTCTTCTTAATTTTCATGTCCAAACTTTCTCTACTTTGGTCTATTTATTATACTTACAATAGTAAGAAGAATACATGTCTCATTGTTGATGCGTTCGGTGACCTAAAGTTTTTTTGGTCATTTGGTTTCACGTGGAGGTTTTTCTCATTGTCAATCATACCACATCTACTTTTTTATAAGACAGTAAAACATTGGCTATGAATATTGCGAAAAAGTATGGCGGAGAATATAATAATTAAAAATGGGTTAGGAATATTTCGTTAAAGTATGGCGAAAAACTAAATAATTACAAATGTTTTAAGAATATTGCGTTTAAGGACGGCGGATAACATAATAATTAAAAATGGGTTAGGAATATTGCGTTAAAGTATGGAGGAGAATATATTGATTAAAACGGGTTAGGAATATTTCGTTGAAGTAGTGATTTTGTACTGTTGAATAAGGTCAAAACTGACTGCATCTTAAGCTATGCCACTGAATTTAAGGGAGTTCGCTTCTCAGTTTCAAACTTATTGATTTTTCAAAACAATAGTTTAATTGATAGGGAACTAATAAAGAAAATCAAAGAGCAAACAAAAAATATATATATAGGTCATCGTGCTTGTTTTCGAGATATTAGCCATTGAAATTTTGGCGGAAAATATTCTCTCTTGACTTTTCATAGCTTTATCATTGACACGTTGAAGTTCTCAAAAACTGTTCAAAAGTAATTACAATTTTATAAGACTTTTACAGATGGCTTATCATTATACATGTACAAGATTTACAACAACAAAAATGGGGGTCAACGGGCAAATTTGTTCAAGGCCTCCAAATGGATAAAACCAGAGGATTCCGAAAATCTGACAAAAAAATACAAAACATGATAAGCCAGCTTCCCTTAAGACACCCTTAACTTTAAAAATGCACATTTTCAGTTGAGTCTCTGATGATCAGTCATATCAAAACCTTCCCAAATATAGTTCACTGTATGTACAAGTCTGGTTTAGCATACCTAGAAATAATGTTTTACGTTTTGCCTTAATTGTAATACATCTTTGTATCATAATTATTGTGTCTAGGGCTAGTAGAAATACCACAATATAATTAATTATATTTACATTCTCGACTGAGGATACATCGTGACTTCTACATCAAATATGGGAATAAAAGACTTATACATAGAATCTATCTAAAAACTAAGAAATGGAAGATTTTGTAGAATATCAAAAACGTGAAATATTACTTCTATCAATCAAACCGTTATCTATAATTAACTTTAGAAGACGAATTCGAAAAAGTGCAAATTCGACGAGGATTTGCCCTAGCAGAAGACGTCTGACTGTACTATGTAAACATGGTTTTCAATTCAAAGTTTTTACTGATTGAAGTTGATAATGTCAAATGACAGATATAGTTTTACTCATTGAAAAATTGTTAATATCTTGATCTCTGTAGATTACATTGACCTGACGAAATAGATTCAATACACGCATTGCAGCAGAAATTAACTGCAGGTAAAAGAAATTATATGAGGCATACAAAATTATTGCTTAAAATTGCACATAACTTGAAATAAATTTAGTTTAGGCGTTTTAGAAATATTCAGGCTAACAATTTGTATAAAACAAATCAGTACAAATATAACAGCTACTACGATAATGTATGTACAAAGTGTTCCACAGGCTTCTACTCCTGGTCCAAGGTCGTATTTCCGTTCGCAGATAGTATCCACAGAGGACAGTCATACATCTTAACAGACAGATTATGCGCTAGGTGGTGAGCCAGAGCTTACCGCCGACTTTCTTTCCAGGTTTTGTCAAAAGAAAGGTCACTGTCTCAGTACCGGACGCCGAATTTCTTCAACTCACAAAAACTCATATCTTATGATATTATAAGTTGAAGCTATTCATATTCTTCATGATAAAAGAACGCAAGAATTTATCCTTTATAATAAACCTCCATCTGTTCCGTCCGATCAGCTGTAAGTTGTAAGTTGTTTACACATGTTATCGACAGGCGACAACGGAACTGTTACTGTGACCCAGATATAAAGGCGATATATCCTAAGATTATAACAGGGAATCAGTTTTACATCAGTAAAACCTTGTTTTCTCCCTTAGTGTCGGAATCTACCTTAAATTATCCGTGAATACACGTGTCTCCTCTTAGGTTATAGCGAGAGTCGATGGTCAGAAAGATGACCGCACGGATTTTTAAGTGCAAACGAATTGTCACATGTCATGAATCTTCATGAACGTGCAACGAACTGAATTCTATTTATATTCTCCCTCACTACGTTCGTCCGAATATTAAGTAATTATATTCTATGGCCTAAACAAAGAACAAACGACACAATGAAGGTGTGCTCTCGCTATAACCTCGAGACAAAGGGAAACTACTAATTGTATAGTATAATTGAGCTGAATAGTATCATGAAAAGATTAAATGTCTTTAACTCCTTTTATACCAAGATTTGACGAAACCGTTAGCTTTTTAACACAATCTTTGATATAACCATCTTTAACAAAATCGGTACGCCACCTTCCATGTTCTTCAATTAAACGATCAGAAACCCCATTTCTTGCAGCGGCAGTGGCACTACCACTGCGCAAACTATGAAGACAAAAATGTTTACAATCAAGACCAAATGAAATTAATGTGCCCAAAAGTAATTCCCTTGCTCTAGCATAAGATAAAGGCCGATTAACCTCTGCTAACTTATAAGAATTTACTGACTTAAAAAATCTAACAGAACGAAAAACATATTCATTAGAATCCAAGACAGTTTAGCTTAATTAATGTATGTCACTAACCAGACTACTGGACAGGTAGGCAAAATAGTTTTAGAAATTTTTACATTATTACCCTTTTATATACATCAGATTTATTATTCAAAGAAACATAAGTATCATTTTTTTTTTTATATTACACATCTGTAAATTTGCGATCTCACTGTAGCGTAAAAATCCTGCATAACCAACTAACATCATTGCACAAATTATAACATTCGGCAAATGAGCACGATCAGTACCAATTTTGTCCACTATCTTCTGTAAATGATCTGCTGTAATTGGCTCTTTTTCAAAACTGGTTTACTATATACTCTCTTACCTCCTTCAATCATCATATGAATAGGCGTGTCTCTACATGGATTCTACACTAATCTTAAATCATGATACCACTTTATGCTATAGGAATGAGCTGATCAAACTGACTAAGATTGCTGCAAAAGGCCACTAATATAAATTGCAACGGATGATACACTTGAGGGCAACGGAATAACTTTATATGTTATACACCATTCTTTATTTTCTTTTGATACACATCAGACTTTTTATTTGTTGAAATTGCTTTACTGCTTCTTACAATATTGAAAATTCCTTTTCATATCCAGTAAACTGTTGATTTGAATTCGCAAACTGAGAAATGTCCCTCCATGTTACACTTTCATGTGATAAATAAACATAAATAAAACTAAGCACAACTTACTTAAATAATAAATATAAATATATCACTATAACATAACAATCATGCAAAGTGCATCTTATACAAAAGCACAAGGTGCATATTTCATTTTTAAAAACCACACAAGGTGCATTGTTGCTGTTAAACCGTACAAGGTGCATTTTTATTCTTCAATCGCACAAGGTGCATTTTTTGTACTTTAACCGCACATTGTGCTTCTCAATTATCAACTGCACAAGGTGCTTCGCAATTACAAACTACACAAGATGCATCTCAATTATAAAATTATAAACTTCACAAGGTGCTTCTCAATTATTAACTCCACAAGGTACCTCTTAATTATAAACTGCACAAGGTGCTTCGCAATTACAAACTGTACAATGTGCATATCAATTATAAACTGCACAAGGTGCATCTCAATATTAAAACTATGAACTGCCCAATGTGCTTCTCAATTATATACTGCACAAGGTGCATCTTAATTATAAACTGCACAAAGTGCTTCTCAGTTATAAAATTATAAACTGCGCAGGGTGATTCTCAATTACATACTGCACAAGGTGCATCTCAATTATAAACTGCACAAGGTGCTTCTCAAATTAAAACTGCAAAAGGTACATCTCCATCCTTTAAAGCTATAATTTGAACTAATAATGTTTACATATGTAAGCGTGTGGAAACGATATGACAAGATATGAAACATGAAACATCTAGCAACGTTTACCTGCAGACACAATTATGTAACCACAATCTATATTGGTTGATGCTTAAGATAATATAGTGTGTTCATTGTTAGGGAATCATCTATAAATGCTGCATCAAAACTAATAAAGGGAAACATCCTTTCACAGGGCAAATTAAAACTATAGAAAGATTAGTAAGGGGATGGTTTGGACACTAAAAGAGTTTAAATATGTAAGAAAATTAATTCAGATGAAGCTATGACAATTTAACCAGGGACATGACTATTAACCAAAAAGTCATTGTAAAGAAAATGGAGAAATAAGATATATGAGTCTTAAACCATTAAACACATAACCATTTTTTAGGCAGTTTAAATGATAGTAAGTCAACTAAGGACCTTAAGTTTTCAGTCAGCACAAAAAAACTAAGTAGAACAACTAATATAGATTGTTGTGAAATACATCATAGATGTTATAGTTCAAGAGAGTATAGTTAGTCACAAAACACATACAAAACCATAAACTCATTTCATTTGTACCATAGAATTAAAGTCCACATGAGGAAATATTTAGACCATCATGATAATATATTTTCTAAAACAAGTTTTAAAGTATGTAACATTATTCAATATTGACTGGTCAAAGTTATAATAGTATTATTGATCATTACCATTTTGATTAACATTTCTAACTGATCACAAGAATCAATATTCAAGTTTGTTTTTGAAATACTGATAAAAACTTGAATATAAATTTATATACATGTACTTTCAAACATTTTAATCTACTAACAACTTTCTGTACACATTTGTTTTCAAAGAGGTTATCTCGTCATTGACGCGTTAATCATGTGGAGGCAGACCTATCCTATGGTACATCCAAAACAGTTTATTTACTACACAACCATTTATCACAACATTAACTTCATCACATGACATAAGTAATACGACAAATACCACATATTATGATTTGGAAAAGTAACCAACTACTGCTTGGTATTATAATATCTAATATTAACAATTATAACAAATTTGTCAACATAATTTACACCTTTCAAGGATTTGGCTATACCTTTTTGACCTTTTTGGATTATAGCTCTTCATCTTTTATATAAGCTTTAAATTTCAAATATTTTGGCCACGAGCATCACTGAAGAGACATGTATTGTCGAAATGCGCATCTGGTGCAAGAAAATTGGTACCGTTAATTTTATTACATATAATTCTCTCTGACTTTTTCATACATTAAGGGATAATCACATCAGAATTTTCATCAAGGAAGAATTATCTCCCTTTCTTCAATCAAATGTTTTGTTTTTCTAATTTTGCTATTAAGAAAACTGTTTTTCCTAAGCATTTCTTTATGATTTTGTTTCAAAACAATATCTAAAAATGTGAAAAATCTGCACATTTCAGAAGATATACATTCGTTGAAAAATCTTCAAAAAGAAGCAGAAACTAAGAAAATTGAACAAGTTTATATGTCCAAACCATTCTTACAATTCAATAGCACTAATTGAAAACAAAAGAATAATTTCTATGTACAAATAAATAAATAAACACATGACCAACAGACACATGAAATAACATAAATAATAAGAAACCAATAGCTTGATTTAGAAAAATCTAAATTTTACTTTTAAAATTTTCAAGAAAATAAAGTTTTATTAAAATTTTTGTATAGAAAAACCTGTTCATGATTATTGTTGATTTCAGTACTAAAAGCATAAGTAAAATTGAGTTTAAAAAATGATGCCACTGTTTTTAATAAACCAAACATTCAGTAGTAGTTACCTATTTCGATACGTGTATTTTTGCCTTGTAGTAAAAATTTACACCCGATAGTAAAATTGTGCATTGAACCGTACAAAGGAATGTGACCTACTGCGATAAACAATCAAGTTTAAAGCCAAGGACGTTACTGATGAATGGAAGTTCAGCAAAAACATTGTCTCTATCTGAACCATATTAAAAGAAATGTTTAGGACGATCAAATTCAACAATACTGTAATAAAATCTTTAAATGTATTTTGTGTGTTGTTCAAACCATAGGGCAAATAAGACATACTTCTATTTAGGAACAACCAATACACCTTTTGTACGACAAAATAACATGTGATTTAATACTCAGCAAACTAAGCCGACCGGGGGCTCAGGAAAAACCTAGAAATATTTTTAAACCTTCATATTTGAGTTAATTTCATGAAAAATCTTTGCGATAAAGCAGATTTTGTGAAATTTTGTTTGTTCTCTTTTTTACCCAATATAGGTTGCATTTCTGTAAATTTCTACAAAATGCATTTTCCCATAGGAAATCCTTTTACGGCTAAAACTGTACCACTTTTACTATGAAGTTTAAAAAAAAAACTAAATCGTAGAATGGAAACTTTATATGCACTGATATTATAATCAAAGGTCAAAATATAGGCCTTTGCGACCTATTTTTAACACTTATATGCCCCGAACTTCCAAGAGTTAAACTTATACTAAAGTTCTTTACAACCCTAACCTTGACTTAAGAGTTCCCATAGATTTAAATTAGACCAAAATGCATATGCTTATTTACTGGTAACGTTCCTTAGTTATGTTCTACTATATGAAACATAGAGATCATATCTGGGAACCAGTACTTAAACATAATTAATATCTAGGAATATTATATATCTCCCCAAAAGAGGCATAGTTTGTTGTTGCCCAATTTGGACCATTTGAAACTGCTTAAAAAAATACGACAAAACATATCGGGTCTATTCGTTTTATGTGTCTGAGCTTTTTGTTTTGCCGTTTGATTTGGGACTTTCTGTTTAACTTTGTTCTCGGAGTTCAGTATTTTTTTGATGATTGTACTTCTTTATACTAACAAAGGCATTTTCATATCACATTAGCTCGTATCGTAATGAATCTTAATGTTGTATTTCCATCTTGGTGATATGTAACTTTTTATTAATTATTTCATTTGTAAAATATTTAAAATCTGTAAGTTGTATTTGTCGTTTGGTTGTCTCATTAACGTATATCCCTTTTCGTAATTCAATACGTCTTAGGTATATATATTTATCCCAATTTTGAATGCATAATACAATGCATTACAATATACTAATAATAGTTATCAAAGGTACCAGGATTATAATTTAGCACGCCAGATGCGCGTTTCGTCTACATAAGACTCATCAGTGACGCTCATATCAAAATATTTATAAAGCCAAACAAGTACAAAATTGAAGAGCATTGATGATCCAAATGTCCAAATAGTTGTGCCAAATACGGCTAAGGTAATCTATGCCTGGGATAAGAAAATCCTTAGTTTTTCGAAAAATTCAAAGTTTTGTAAACAGGAAATTTATAAAAATGACCACATTATTGAAATTCATGTCAACACCGAAATGTTGACTACTGGGCTGGTGATACCCTCGGGGATGAAACGTCCACCAGCAGTGGCATCGACCCAGTGGTGTAAATAGTTATCAAAGGTACCAGGATTATAATTTAGTACGCAAGACGCGCGTTTCGTCTACATAAGACTCATCAGTGACGCTCATATCAAAATATTTATAAAGCCAAACAAGTACAAAATTGAAGAGCATTGATGATCCAAAAGTCCAAAACGTTGTGCCAAATACGGCTAAGCTAATCTATGCCTGGGATAAGAAAATCCTTAGTTTTTCGAAAAATTCAAAGTTTTGTAAACAGGAAATTTATAAAAATAACCACATTATTGAAATTCATGTCAACACCGAAATATTGACTACTGGGCTGGTGATACTCTCGTGGACGAAAAGTCCAACAGCAGTGGCATCGACCCAGTTGTGTAAATAGTTATCAAAGGTACCAGGATTATAATTTAGTACGCCAGACGCGCGTTTCGTCTAAATAAGACTCATCAGTGACGCTCATATCAAAATATCTATAAAGCCAAACAAGTACAAAATTGAAGAGCATTGATGATCCAAAAGTCCAAAAAGTTGTGCCAAATACAGCTAAGGTAATCTATGCCTGGGATAAAACATGCATCGAATACACTTTTATTAATAATTAAAATATTGCCACCGTTTTTAATAAACCAAACATTCCGTAGTAGTTACCTATTTCGATACGTGTATTTTACCTTGTAGTAAAAGTTTACACCCGATAGTAAAATTGAGCATTGAACCGCACAAAGGAATGTTACCTACTACGATAAACAATCAAGTATAAAACCAGGGACGTTACTGATGAATGGGAATTAAGCGAAAACATTGTCTCTATCTGAACTAGATAAACAGATATGTTTAGGACGATCAAATTCAACAATACTGTAATAAAATCTTAAAATGTATTTTGTGTGTTGTTCCAAACCATAGGGCAAATAAGAGCAGACTTCTATTTAGGAACTACCAATACACCTTTTGCACGACAAGTTAACATGTGATTTAATACTCGGCAAACTAAGCCGACCGGGGGTTTAGGAAAAACCTAGAAATATTTTTAAACCTTCATATTTGAGTTAATGTCATGAAAAATCTTTGCGATAAAGCAGATTTTGTGAAATTCTGTATGTTCTCTTTTTTGCCCAATATAGGTTGCATTTTTGGAAATTTCTTTTACGGCTAAAACTGTACAACTTTTTACTATGAAGTTTATGGTATCCTAACTGCGCTGAACGTGTTATCAACACTATACAGGCTCGACCCGCTGTTCATTTGTACAGTAATTAGGTCATTAACTGCCAGATTAACGTTGATAGTTTGTCACGCCATACCATAATTCTTGTTAGCGCAAAGCCACACCAAGATCAACCCATTCGTCCTTAGAGTAAGGTTGGAGGATAGAAGGCCTGTCATCATGGACACCGACAATGAGTAAACACCAGATGTTGAAGCAGCAAAAGAACCGTCGAGATATTCATGAGTATTCTCAAGGATTTCGCTGTATTTGACTCCATTTCCTACACCCACTGTTGTGCTACCTAAAGGTAATGTCGCTGTAACTGCAGCTGAAAAAAGATTTAAGGTGGATCCCTACAGATACGTATAGCAATTTTTCTTTCACCATTGATTTATTCTTAAAATTTGCATACATACTCGTTTCAATGGTAGCGGTCACCAAAGTTGGAACATCACGTGTATGCATAAATACATACCTGATGTAGAAACTCTTGTTTTTTCAAGCCTTTGAAAGTAATTGAAAGGTTTGTTCTTCATTTATTACAAAATTATTATTAAAAATGTAAATAAAATACACATACTGGCAGTTTTATTCATATATATTAATTTCGGCTCCAATTTCATCAACCTGCTCCACACAAAAAACACAGATTGTGTTAAATATTTCTATTATAGGCAGTGACATTTTTGTATTCTCATTCTTCATTTAATAATTGTGAAACGTAGTGTATTGTCTGATTGCTTATGATTTTGAAATAATATGAAATGTTTGCAACTGAAAAAAGACAAACAAGGAATCGATACACTCATTTACTAGGCAGTATAAAATAAGCTGTTGCTAGTGTCCAGTAAGCCATTATTAAAGTTGTATGCATACGACTCCATCAACCATATTTTGTTGTTTTATTTAAATAGTTATCGTCTTAAAAAAGCAATTTAGACTACATGTATACAGAAAACATATAAAATTAATATTAACCTGACAGTAACGTTAAGAGAAGTGAACATCACAAACTTTGGATTGTGGGAGGCACACGACGCTCAGTGCGTTAAATGTTAATTTAAAACAATATCTTCGTGTGAAAATACACGTATTTTGATTAGGACACAAGGTTTAAAATTGATATTCACTGAACATGCTGAGGCATGATAGCGAATTTGACATTAGCTTTATTTCAATCTACTATACAAAATTTAATCCTGGTATCTATGATGAGTTTATTTATAAAGTTTACCTTTATCAAAATTAAACGACAGTAGTTGTTTAAACCGTTCTTCAGAGTGACAAAAACGTATTTAAAATGAAAATCAGTTACTGAGATCAATTGCAAAATCAAGCACTATAATTATTATCTTCGTAAAAAGCACTTAGATATTTAGCGTCAATAATTATATGTATACTTTTGTGTATATGATGTTTTATAAGTAAAAACAAAAATCTAATTAGATAATTCCGATATGACTGATTGATGTTTAAAAGTGGTTCACTTTTAAAATTCTGAAAAAAAATGAATATAAAGAAAAGAATAGTTCATAAAAAATAAATACATATCTGAATATTTTCTTTATTTATCCCTAATTTTATACATCAAATAAAACAATTTAACTCGGCATCTTTTATTATCAGGATAGGCCGTGTTTTGAAGGCATGTGATATGTTGTGACAAAGTTTGACTAAATAAAACCGTTAAGAAGACAAAACAGTCTTCAAATCAAACTGCAGACTGAGACCTCCATGTGTGCTACGGAATGTTAGAACATGTTTCCCCGGACGTTGTATTTTTCGTGCTACCTATGACAAATATACGCCAAAACATTTGCCTTATTTTCATTTCAGTTTTAGATTTAGATATTTTGTTCTTTAATTCTACTTGTGGAATTCCTCAGATATATATATTTATATTTTCAAATAAAAGAAGAAAGTATTTGCTGTAAACACTTATGTATTCTAAAACACAAAATGTACCACTTTAAAAAAAAACACTGATCACATGTTATGGAAAAATTAAATGTGTGCAACCATGTAAAAACGCCTTAATTTGTTTCTTATGTCACCTCCACTTTTTTGCTATAAAAATATATCATTAAAGGTAAATGTCGTATATGTGAGTACGCTTAATGTGCATATCTTCGAAAAATCCTCACCATTGACGCTCGATATAAACAAGTTAACCCACCAAAAATGGGTAAAAACTTGAAGAGTATTAAGGACCAACCAGTCCAAAAGGGTTTGTTTATTTCATCTTAAATGATTACGGAATATTTTATTATTAGACAGCAATGTTAGTTGGTTATTGGGTCATGTAAGTTTTAGAAACTTTACCCTGTTTATTGTTAGACAAATATAAATAGAGGTTTAAATAATACAATACAATAAACTGTACATAAATAAAAATATATATATATTTAAACAATAGCTCAAAACCTAAGAAAACAACATCTACGAAGATAATGAGATATGAATAAACAGCTTTTGCAGTGAATCATCCCAATTTAATATGATTTATGATACATATCATGCAGTGTGCCTTGAAATGGATCTACTATAAAACCATCTAAGAAGAATTAAACTATATAAAGTACATGCATTGCATTGATCAAATACAATAGACGTCTTGAGAAGTTATAGTGTCATTTCATTATTACATTGTTTGTATCGGTCGGTACATTAATTCGAATCTCGATTTTTTTTTAAAGAAGTGATAGTTACAATAACCATTTAATCATAGCAGTATTTGTACGTAGTTTGCTATATTATCTTATTTGCTTGGTTTAAGTTTTGTTTGTTGTTACATTTTGCACAGTTTCACATGTCCTTTTAAGTGTTAATTGGTACAAGTAAAATTATAGTAAAGATATATGAACGAATCAAAATATATGTTGATACACTGATTCGTGTATGATGCTTTTGTTTAAGCCTTTTTTGGTTTTTTTTTTTAATTTATAACTAGTCATATGCTCTGCTTTAAGAGTGGTATTCTTTTCAGTGAAAATCTGTGTTTACAGACATAAACTTGGTTACCTCACTTAACAAATAAGTGAGTCGCAATCTAACATAGTCATATAACTTCAATGATAAACGAAGGAAGAATATCAGAACAAACTGTCTATTTAGACCTTTTTTGTTAAAAATAAGATAAAATGAAAACGAATGTTCTTGGTTCTACTTATATCGTACTTTGTTAAGAAGGTTATATCTTATACTATACAGACATCTTGATATAAGATGGAGCTACATTTTCATACTGATTTGTCATTTAACTTAACTATTATGTGATAATGATATGTCATTTAGATACATTTTATACTGTAAAGACATCTTCATATATCATTAAGCCACTTTTTCATACTATTTTGTCACCTCAGTATATTATAACAATAAATTTGCATACTATATGTTTGAAATGGGTAAAACGGGAAAAAGCTGACAAAAAATCTTTGAACCCTTTCTTTAATTTAGTAATGGAGATAGATGATATTCGAATACAACATTTTATAGAACATTTTACTCTTAACAACATCCATAAAACCCGTATTTCGCGTTTCAAACATAAACTTAAAGAACTAGCCAAGGAATTTGTTTCTGTCCCGGCTGAAAAAGCTGCCAATAATATCATTATTGTTTGACGTAAATTTTATATTGAGGTTCTGCAAAAGGAAATCACGAATTCACCAACATTCCATCTGACTTCATTTACAGAAAACGCTATATGTAACAAACACAAACTTTTAGCTACTTCTTTACAAGCAGAACCAAATACAATGAAAGTCCCAACTATGTACTGGCTTCCGAAGCTACACAAAAAATCTTACAAATATAGATTTATTTCATCTTCAAGCCATTGTTTCACTACTAAATTGTCTATTCTACATACTAGTACACTTGATACAATAAAAAAACCTGATAATAAATTGTTCAAATAAAGCATTTGAAAATAGTGGAATTAACTACTTTTGCAGTGTCAAAAACTCGTTGGAAGTACTTGATAAATTGCATGCATATATTGGTGATTTTAAATCTGTTCAAAGTCTTGATTTTTCCACCCTATATACTACTTTGCCTCATATTCCTTTTAAGAACAAAATCACATCCCTAAATAACTTGGCATTTAAAAAGTCAGAATGCGAGTACATATGTTCAAACTCCTTTATGGCATTTTTTAGTAACAATAAACAAAAGAACTATGTCAATTGGACATGCTTTGATACTATATATGCGTTTGAATGTTTACTTGATAACATCTTTGTTGGCTTTGGAGATTCTGTATATTGTCAACTTATTAGAATTCGAATGGGGACTAAAAGAGGGACGAAAGATACCAAAGGGACAATCAAACTCATAAATCTAAAACAAACTGACAACGCCATGGCTAAAAATGAAAAAAGATAAACAAACAACAGCACACGTGACACAACATAGAAAACTAAAGAATAAACAACACGAACCCCATCAAAAAACTAGGGGTGATCTCAGGTGCTCCGGAAGGGTAAGCAGATCCTGCTCCACATGTGGCACCCGTCATAATGCTTATGTGATAACAAATCCGGTAACTAGTCTAATTCGGTAGGTCAGATTCATGAAAGGGAAGGGGATTGTAGTTACTGACTTACTGTACACCACTTATTACGGACCTGTTTTTGTATGGTTATGAGTTACAATTTATGACTAAAATTAGACCCATCGAAACAACATTTGGTACAAAATTTTAACAATACTTTTAGATATTTGGATGATATATTGGCTCTCAATAATGACGACTTCAGTATGTATACTAAAGAAATTTATCCTATTGAACTTACTTTAAATAAAGCTAATACTAACAATGACCACTGCCCTTTTCTCGATCTTGATATATATATCATTAACGGGAAGCCTAATACAAAATTTCATGATTAAAGAGATGATTTTTCATTTCCTATCGTTAATTATCCATTTTTAGATAGTGATGTTCCTTTGTCACCATCTTATGGTGTTTATATATCTCAACTTGTACGATTCGCTTGTGTATGTAACAACGCATTAGATTTTAGCGAGAGGAATTTATGTATTACTGAAAAATTATTACACCATGGTTTTTGATATCACAAACTAGTCAAAACATGTACTAATTTTTATCATCGGTATAAGAAAATAATTCGTAAATATAACTCAACATGCAGACATCTTATACGTTCAGGTATTTCCCATCCAATCTTTTATGGTAATATTCTTTACAAAGCACAAAATGTCAGTATACACCTCAAAAGTTTACACAACCTTTAAACAGACTTATTAATAAGGGATATACTTACGATACTGTTGTCAGGTCATTAAAGATTGCATATTTTGGCTTTGATATTGATTCATTTATAGGATCTATGCATCGAAACAAACACATTTATTTAAACAGTTGTTGGCATGACACGGGTTGTGTTCTTTTCATACATTTTATGATAGTATGATACTAAACCTCCTAACGGGAGGAATTGTGGATGCCTGATATTCATATGATGAAGAAATAATCTTTCAATCAGTTTAATTAATATCTGGAACGGGCAGGTGAGTTAACTGCTAGTAGTCTGTTGTTATTTATGTATTATTGTCATTTTATTTATTTTCTTTTGTTACATCTTCTGACATCGGACTCGTACTTCTCTTGAACTGAATTTTAATGTGCGTATTGATATGCGTTTACTTTTCTACATTGGCTAGAGGTAAAGGGTGAGGGTTGCAATCTCATAAACATGTTTAACCACGCTGCAATTTTGCGCCTGTCCCAAGTCAGGAGCCTCTGGTCCTTGTTAGTCTTGTATGATTTTTAATTTTAGTTTCTTGTGTATAATTCGGAGTTTAGTATGACGTCCATTATCACTGTACTAGTATACATATTTGTTAAGGGCCAGCTGAAGGACGCCTACGGTTGCGGGAGTTTCTCGCTACATTGAAGACCCATTGGTGGCCTTCGGCTGTTGTCTGCTCTATGGTCGGGTTTTTGTCGCTTTGACACATTCCCCATTTCCTTTATCAATTTATATAATCATCTCGATATAACATTGAACAATTTTGTCATACTATTATGTCATATAACTATCTTATAAAGACATATTTTAATATCAAGCTAACAATTCCTATATCACGAGGTGTCATCTATAAATCAGTTGACTATTTGTTTACACTATAAGACCATTTCATCATACCACAAGACCATTTCATCATACCACAAGACAATTTCGTCTTACCATAAGACAACTTCATCATACCAAAAGACGAATCTATAAATAGTGGCGAAATTCCCCATGAAATTCATCAGCAACATAAATTGTAATAATTAAAAAAAGGCCGTGAAGGGAATCGTTTTGCAGACCTTTGGGAATCAGAGATGGGGGGTTGAAAAGACTTTAAAATTTGAATAAAGACCATCTATTTGTTTTTGTCTTGTATGTTATCTAGTTGTTGATTGTTTATTTGTTAGGTTACCAACCAGTATATGTCGCCTTTTGTGTCGACACCAAGTCTTTTCAACTCCGCATCTATGAGGGCAAATGCAACATTAGTCTAAGAGGCGACAAATTCATTGATCTTGAAACCGATTCCCTAAGGTCCGCAAAACGATCTCCTTCACGGCCTTTTTTTAATATTACAATTGGTGTTGCTGATGAATTTCGCGGGGAATTTTTGCCGCTACTTATAGATTCGTCTTATGTATAATGAAATGGTCTTATAGTATGATGAAAGGGTCTTATAACTGTAATCAAATAGTCTTCTAGTACATAGATAGTTCTACTTTTGTCTTGTTTCAAAGGCCTTAAAAGAACTGCTCAATTATTTATCCGAAGCACCTGGGTTACCTTACAATTAGCGTGCTGTTGTTTTCAAAAATATTTTGTTTATTATTGTATTTATTAGCTTGTTTTGTATTTTTCATAGTTGCATTTAGTGTGCCAAAAAATATACCAACTTAACGTTCGTGACGTCGCATACAATATGAAAACTTGACGTTCACGACGTCACATACCAAACAGTGACGTCATTCAAAAAATTGACCTATTTTGAGGAAAATTTTTCTTAAGCAAAAAAAAAAAAACAAAACTGACTTTATGTAAAAAAAAAGTAGGGGTGTGATAAAGGGTATGTGATAAAGAGTAGGGATGTGATAAAGGGTATGCGATAAAGGGTGCGCATCAAAGTTGCGCGATATTGATTAAACAGCAGGCTATTTATCAAATATGCAAAACTACTGTATTTACTACTTAACATATGATAAATAAATATATCTTAGTAATAAAGCATATTGACAGAGTATTAATGTCAAATGTCTTTATAGTATATAAATATATCTTGGTGAGATAGCATATTGACAGAGTTTTATAGTCAAATGTCTTGAAAGTATATAAATATATCTTGTGAAATATCATATTGACAGAGTATTATAGACAAATGTCGTTATAGTATAGAACATTTGCTTCATAATATATATCTACCCTTAATGATATGGTTATTGTCATCATAAGGCAGCTCTGGCATTCCATAAACATAACTGGCATTCTCCTTCAACATTTGCTTGTGGTTCCTTTCCAGTTCATAGTTGACTTGTTTCAATTGGTATGAATTGTGTTTGTCTTTTGTTAACTTTGGAGTGTCAATTCGTTTTTTTTTTTATGTTTTGTCTATAGTATTTTTATTCGACCTGTGGTTTCGCCACCTTTGAACACTGATTCTTTCTCTTCTTGTACCAGACCAACGTCCTGTGATTCGCCTCTTGTTAGAAATACTTAATATAGTATGTTGCTCAGTTATATAACTATCAGTTATATCTTCACACCCAACATGTTTTATTTTTCTCTTTTTAATTAGGTATATGAACTCACGATGTATCAATTCTGAAAATCATACTATATATATTTCCTAATAAATGTCACCACAACTACTCACCTATCAATTTTATGATATATTTTTCTCCGAAAAAGTCATTTTTATTTATCTCAAAATTGTCAGCAGTTTTACAACATAACCGATAAAACAATACAAGAGGTCGTTACATCTAAATTATACAACGGGGTCGTAGAGAGCCTTTGTTACGTTATTGCTACATAAGTACATTGTTATAACATTTTTAGATCTAATTCTCAATCCGGTAAATCAATCCTTCCTAATAAATCTTTTGTTTTCAGTAGGACCAATTATATTTTAGTTCAGACAAGCATTCTTATTGTATGGGTCCGACATATTTCATTAATCAAGCGTGCGGTGTAATTATATGTAACTATGCCAGAGTTTAAATTTCAATAACATTTGTACTTTTTGAAACTCTGAAATGGTGGGCAGTACAATATCAAATAGCGATCTGTTCTTGGAAACACTACTAATTTCTATTAAATTGTATATAGGTCTTTTGGGATGGGTTGTAATCAATTTTAAATTAAATGAACTTTAAAAATGTCAACGATTTACCGTATTATGAAATATTTCGCTTTGTACTGAACAATTACAATATGACAACAATTAATAAAAAAAAAATAATTCTTCCATGAATGGAAAAGAAAAGCGAAATATACCAAAGGGACATTCAAACTCATAAGTCAAAATAACGTGCAGGGAAATAAAAAGAAGAAAACGATCTAAAGACAAAGAAAAGTAAACAAACAAATACAAAATAGAAAACTAAAGGCTGAATACGAAAGATTTGTATGGTTTTGAAAGATTGTATACGAAATGTATTTGACGACCCATATATATTGTAACCATGATGACACAAATATATTGTAACCATAATGACAATGATTGGAGCTTTACGTTTGTTTCTAAAAATTTGGATAACAAGGCATAGGTTTAGAGAAATAACTTTTTGATTGAGTAATGAGTTTGGAAATATTTGTTTCTTTAAGCGTTTTAACCGCTTGTGTGATACAGAAATGAATTTAACTTAATACTTTAGAACATTTTAGAAAAGGGGGAGCACAAACGTTTCAGTGTGTTTTTTCTTATGTATGCCCCTTTGATTGTGTTCTATCTTCTTTAGCAAATGATGGTAACTAAGAACCCATATGAGTTTCATTAAAGAAGTAGGCTCAATTTTAAATAGAGGTTATTATCAGAAAGACCTTTAATCTGTTGCAAACTCAAAATGTTATAGATTTATACAATGCGGTTTGAGGTTTTTATTAATTCTATGGCTAATTTGCAAACATATGACCAACTTATAAAAATATTGAAGGTTACAATAACAACAGTTTTAGTATCCTATAACAAAAAGGCATTCTAGTTTAACGTATCCATGGTGAAAAGAAAAAAGAGCTATGTATCAGACCCGGCAAGGATTATACCTATCTTAAAATTATATAACGATATTTGTCTGTCAAAATGAAAAAAGTACATATCATCTATGTATCTAAATAGTTTTATTATGTATTATTTATTTATTTTATTTAAAGCGCCCTTGCCCTTTTTCGTGCACATATTATTAATTACAGAAAACATTGCACTATTTATGTTTAGTTTTTTCTTTCTTTTTTTCTAAAACAGATAAAACATATACTTTGTCATATATTATGCGCGACTTATTTTTGAACATTCATGTATAATATAAAATGACACGAACATGAGTATACTGGCTGCTTACTTTTAATTATATCTAAAATCCAACTTTTCCATGTGTTATTCATTTACCAAATCGAAATTAAAAGAATTTTAATGTCTTCAATTATAATTGTGTTTTCCTATTTTTGAACCAAGGAAATCGGATAATTCAAAATTAAAAGTGTCAAGTATAAGAATTGTTTTTCATCTCAATATCTAAATACGACTAAGTATTGTTTTAGCACGATTTGATTTCATATTTCTCAAATAATTAAATTTTGGCTATCAGTAGAATGATAAGAAAAGTAAGGTACAACAGTATGTTTCAAATATGCTCTTGTTTTTGTCGTCTATTTGGTATCTTAAACGACAACCATATATCTTTGGAAGTCAATGTTCTCAATGGTCTACCTAATATCTCAATCAGTTCTGTAACGTATCTACAACTGTCGACTTTTCAAGTGGTCAATGTAGTTTCTGATATAGACGTCATAGTATTTAAAATGATCATTTTTTTATCTCAAATATCTATGTTCAACTGAAGTTGTTAAGCTAGCCATGCTAGTATCTCAAGCAATCAAAATGAAGATTCTCCAGCCGTGGTATAGTGGTTGGTGCATCGGACTACTAACACAAAGGTTCCTGGTTCGATTCCCGTCTGGGATGAAAATTTCAGGGACTGAATTTTCGGCTCTCCCTTGACACCATTTGCGAGTATGGTCTTGAGGAAACGATGATAGTCCGTCGGAAGGGGGACGATAAATGGCTGACCCGTGTTAAGAGAGAGCCATATCTCTTGCACGTTAAAGACACCCTTGTAGATTTCGAAAAAGAGCAGGCTGATGCCGCTACAAGGCAGCACTCGCACTCCCGCAAAGTGGAAAGGGATTAATACAAAACTTGTTTCCCAATCCACTATAAATAAATATGTTTAAACTAAAAAAAATTAACTAATCCAGCAGATTTCTACAGCAGTATCTTAAAAGGACAATTTGACATCTCCAGTAGTCACATTATATCTGAAACAACCAACCTACATTTGTATTATCATAAACGATAAACATTATCTTATAACCATTCAATTACGTTAATCTATCTCAGGTGGTGAAACTAATATTCCAAATGGTCTTATAAGTACTTCAAATTATTGTCATAGTACCTCAAACAGTGTACACAGTATAACAAGTGGTCAATCTAACTAGTATAACAATCGGTTAACTTAGATTAACAACAAGTGTGTAAAGCATTACAAGTCGTCAATGGCCACCTAATATATCAAACTGTCTACTACCTAATGTAAAAACGCAAACATAATTAATCTAGAAAGCATGAAGGCAATCTTGCATCTGAAGACAAAAGTATGTCTAGAAGTCACGAACATGAGTATACTGACTGCTATCTTTTAATTATATCTATAATCCAACTTTCACATATGTTATTCATTTTCCAATGCGCAAATAAAAGGATTTTAATGTCTTCAATTCTAATTGTGTTTTCCTATTCTTTAAAACAATTAAACCAAGGAAATCGGATATTTCAAAATTAAAAGTGTCATGTATTAGAATTGTTTTCATCTCCGAATCTATCATGTCTGTATACGACTAAAGTCCGTGTTTACACGATTTGTTTTTATATTTCCTAGATAATTAAATTTTGGCTATCAGTAGAATGATAAGAAAAGTGATTAAAAGTAAAGTACAATTGTATGTTTCAAATATGCTCTTTTTTGTCGTCTTTTTTGTATCTTAAACGACAACCATACATTTATATCTTTTGAAGTCAATGTTTTCAATGGTCGACCTCATATCTCAATCAGATCTGGAAAGTACCTACCACGGTCGGCTTTTCAAGTGGTCACTGTTGTTTCTGATATAGCCGTCATAGTATTTTTTTATCTCAAAAATATATGTTCAACTGAAAATGTTCAGCTAGCATGCCAATATCTAAAGCAATCAAATTGGAGATTACCAAGCAAATGTCTACAGCAGTATCTTAAAAAGACAATTTAACATCTCCAGTAGTCACATTATATCTGAAACAACCAACCTACATTTGTATTATCATTAACGATAAACATTATCTTCTAACCATTCAATCTCAGGTGGTGAAACTAATATTCCAAATGGTCTTATAACTACTTCAAATTATTGTCATAGTACCTCAAACAGTGTACATAGTACAACAAGTGGTCAACCTAACTAAAATAACAAGCAGTTAACCTAGATTCACAACCAGTGTGAAATGCATTACAAGTCGTCCATGGCCACCTAATATATCAAACTGTCTACCTAATATAAAAACGCAAACATGGTTAATCTAGAAAGCTTAAGGGCAATCTTGTATCTGAAGACAAAAGTATATCTAGAAGTCAACGAACTATTTCAAGTTGTGTATTAAGTTTGCAAGCGGTCCACCTAGTATATCACGTATATCAAGTGGTTAACTTAGTGCCTCTATCAAACCAGTATCATGTATATCAAGGGGTTAAATTAGTACTTCCATCAATCTAGTATCATGTATATCAAGGGGTTAACTTAGTACCTCGATAAATCCAGTATCTGAAGCGGTTATTGGAGAATATAAAACGGACAACAAATACATGTATATCAAATTAACCATCAAATATCCGCCTGTAAAACTGGTGTTCTAAGTAGCAAACTTAGCATCTCCATCTCAGGAGATAAACCCGGTATCTATATCGGTCTACACAATATGCAACTTGTCAAAATATTTCTTATATCATTCAAAATATATCTCATAGTTAGTTGATAGATAGAAACCGGAAAACTATATATATAACGATTAATATATAAAAACATGAGATGTAAATAATTTCATATCGTAGATTTTCCTTCTTTGCATTATATTAGAGTCCCAGAAATTGATAACATAACGTTAACCAGTTTTTTCCTTATGAATTAATATTCCATATACATTTCGTCTACTTATACGCACGCTACTGGAGAATCCATTAAATATAGTAAAATTGTTATCAAAGGTACCATACTTATAATTTGATACGCCGTCCGTGCTTTTCGTCTGCACAAGATTCATCAGTGATGCTCAAATCAAAACAGTTGAAAGCCAGAAACTGTTTAAAGTTTGAGAGCACTGAGGATCCAAAATTTCAAAAAAAAATGTGTCAAATACGGCTAATGTAATCTATACCTGGGATAAGAAAATACTTAGAATTTCGAATAATTTATACTTTTGCAAACAGTTAATTTATAAAAATTACTTTTTAATTGATATTCATGTCAACACTGGGATCCTATTGGATTGTTGATACCCTCGGGGACGAAAGTTAACGTCTACATTAGACTCATCAGTGACGCTCAGATCAAACCAATTGAGAAACAAACACATACGGTAATTAATAGATTTGAAAAACGATTGTTTGTCTGGAAATACCAAAAACTCATTACAGGACTGAAAATAAGTCTGTAATTTACGTCTTGTGCCAAAAGTTATATTTAAAATATGGAGCCAGAAAAATAAGTATGATTTGTACTGCACCAGGTGCACGTTTCTTCAATTGATAAATAGTTAAATAATAAAAGTACCGAATTCCGAGGATTCATATCGAAAGTGCGTAACAAATAGAACAGGTGAAACACGTTAAACGAATGGATAACAACTGTTATATTCCTGACTTGGTACAGGCATTTTAACCTGGTTTTATAGCTAGCTAAACATTTCACTTGTAAGACAGTCACATACAATTCTTGTATATTGACCACGATGTGTGAACAAAACAAACAGGCATAAAGGGTACAAATGTAAAAAAAATATTGGTACAGCAGCCAACTTTGTATTATTATCTGAATCACTATAAAATAAATATGTAAGAAAAAAACTTAAAAAGTTATATAGTTTTCTCGTTTGAAATGTTTTACATTGTCATTTAAGGGCATTTTATAGCCGACTATGCGGTATGCGCTTTGTTCATTGTTGAAGGCTTTACGCTGACCTATAAATGTTAATTTCTTTGTCGTTTGGACTCTTGTGGAGAGTTTTATCATTGGCCATCATACAAAATCTTCTTTTTTATATTTATATACAAAGCACATTATCAAAAATGAAAGACAACAATACAAAAAATTGCCACATTACAAAAACACGAGCAGACATAAGCATCGATTTGTTTTGAAGTCGAAATTTCAAAATTACATTGTGAACGTTTGGAACTATAAGCAATATCTTTTGAAATGCTTCCTATTCATATTTTACTCGAATTTCAACTATCAAAATACAGTTTCTCGATTTGGATTTTAATCATTTAATAGAGCAACTGTGTCATTCAGTTACATCCATCAGAAAGCGTGTATAGTACTAATAAACTTATGTTTTTTTTCAGTTGTAACAGATTATAGAAGAGATCCAGTTTAATTAATTCGTAATACTTTTTTTAAACAATATCATGTCAAAGAACTTGTTTGTCTTCAAATCTATTCGGGTCCTTCAGTTTCACGAAGGCACACGTGAGTTAATTGGATAAGTTAGAATAGAACCGTACTTTATTTACTTGTCTATTTACGATATTGAATTATCACGACATTGACTATACGAAGTAATTGAAGTACAGCAATCAATATGATAAATTAAGATCTTATATCGTTTTGAATCTTGCTAAAAGAACAGAAGCGAAAGATACCAGAGGGACAGTCAAACTCATAGATCGAAAATAAACTGACAACGCCATGGCGTAAAATGAAAAAAAGACAAACAGACACATAATAAAGTACAGTAGAAAGTAAAATCACAAAAAACTGAACTCCGAGGAAAATTCAAAACGGAAAGTCACTTATCAAATGGCAAAATCAAAACACTTCGAGCGAATGGACAACAACTGTATTTTTTTTCAGTTTTTTATCACAGTCTGATTGACGCGTTGCTATTACATTATCGACAGGGTTAGTAGAGTATGGAGCGCTGAAACTAATTTTTATACTCCCCTTATTCTTTTCTTACGTGCCTATACCATGTAAGGAGCTTGTTATCTTTGGTAGTTGTTGTTCTATAATGCATCTCGTATAACTATCATATTTCCTCTCCTTTATCATGTTTAGGGATCGACTGACTTGTCAATAAAGTGATAATATTACTAAGCCCTGCGAAGTGAATGGTTGACAAAATGAATTCCTCAAAATCAACCATTCGTTTGTCTTCAAATTTCGAAGCTTTTAATTGTCCTTCTGTGTAATGAAATAATGTTTTATTTGTCAATGATAAGAAACTTAATAATAACGAGTGTGAACCATACACTAGGCAATTTTCAGATCAGATTGAACGTCTATTATTGGATGATGATATCTCTTTTTTGTGTTAAACTTAATGAGGACGATCCTTTTTGTCATAAAATTTGATCTTTTGTACTATGAAGAATAATTTGCATTATTGAATTGAACTTTAATATGATCAAGTGGTCAGTGTATGCAATTACTAGATCTCATAGGAAACATCTAACTGTTTGACGATTCTAAAAATTTCAGAATATCCACCCACTCTATGGAATGAATTTTAGTATTACACGGTATTTTTTTTCTAATTATCATCTGAAAAGTCTGAAAATTAAATCCTTTCATCGAGTTCTATCTGTCAGATTATCGATAACTGCTCTGCTGTATTATGGGCGGGTTTCCAAAAAAAGGTTTTTGTCGGACTGGTAAAATTTGAACTCCTTGATTACACATAAATTAAACTGAAAAGCAGGTCAAGATTGGCACACGATTATAGTGAGTTTTCAAATCATTAAATTTATTTTGATTTTTCACTTTGTGTAGGCGTATGATCAATAAAAACAAATTCCGTGTCAATAGTCTGATAGAAATTGATTATATGCGGTTTCAAGACTAACGAGATTTTTGTCTTAAAAACTAATTAGGTTTCGACCTTTGATATGATTGAGAAAGTCCATTAAGTAATGTCAAATATGTTTTCTTCTAATCTAGTGATATAAAGTATCGAAATAATTATCTACGACAAACTTATATATTTATTTAAGATAATCGTCTTTGGATTTAAACCGAAGAAAACATTGATTATATTAAAAGTAGTTGTTTGTATTCCGTATTGTTTTATTTTAATATGTTAAAACAAATGTTTGTTGCTTTTGCTTAATAATTATGTTTTTACTTGTGCAAAATAAACTGCTACACTGTTTTACATATCAGTGCTCAAATCAAAGTTTTAATTTTTGATTTTTGGTTTCTTTACTGACAAGTTATTTCACCAGGGATACATTATATGCCACAAAGTCTAAGTTTGAACAAGATCCTATGCTTGTGACTGGTCCTACTAGTTATATGCTTGTCCTATATCATTATTACTTGGGTAAGATAAACTTCATTGTCGAAGGATCCTGAAAAATCAAATTTGCTTTAATTTGGATGAATTCTTTATAACACGAGCAGAGTGCTAATTTCATAGTGTAATAATAATAGTTGCGTATATTTGTATTTGATTTCGCAAGACCAATTTAACTGTTACATGGTTTTAACTTGCATATTATAATTTTGTTTAAGGCATGTTGTAGTGTCTATTTCTGATAAATTTACTAGATGCAAATCAATATTAACAATATTAAGTACAGTAGAATCATTTAACCTTAATATTGAAACTGCTGTTACGGAAGAGAGTTCAAATATGATTTGATTTGATTGTGTTGCATTAGTATTCTTGTTAAGTAGTCCATTCCAAATCAGTAAATAAGAAATAGCTGTACGAAATTTAAATGCAGTTGAAATTTTATGTCGTTTACGGTTTTTCTACTTTGAAACAAAACACTTTCCAAAAAAAAGTTTTTTTAACATATGACATGCTCTAGTCAATTACTAAAAAACGGTCAATTATTAACTCGGGCAAAATAAAACTTGCCATATACAGAACATTTAAGTCCCATTTGCAAATCTAGCATTAGAAAATATTTTGAATAGTATGGACTTATTAAAATCCCATTTGAAATTGTGTTTTATTCATGATTTCTACTAGTTATTTACTAAAATGAAACATTGTATAACTAAGTTGTTTCCTTCCTATATACCGGATTTGTTATCACATAAGCAAGACGACGGGTGCCACATGTAGAACAGAATCTGCTTATCCTTCTGGAGCACCTGAGATCACCCCTAGTTTTTGGTGGGGTTCGTGTTGTTTATTCTGTAGTTTTCTATGTTGTGTCATGTGTGCTATTGATTGTCTGTTTGTCTTTTTCAATTTTTAGCCATGACGTTGTCAGTTTATTTTCGATTTGTGAGTTTGACTGTCCCTCTGGTATCTTTCATCCCTCTTTTGTTATAAACATCAAGCAGGGTAAATTTTCAACTGGTTTTATCTGACATTTGAAAAGACATATTTCATTTTTGCTCTGATAGTTTCCGTAAATTGTTGATCAAACTAATCTACATAAAATATGATCATGATTGAAAAAAAAAAATATCTCGTCGCATACGATATGTTTATTTCTCAGAGGTATGAAACAATACACTAATTACGAAAAGGAAATAGATGAAGTATTGAGAAACATTTTTTCGATAACTGTATAGTTTTTTTGTCTTACGGTCATATACCGGTTAAAGGATTGCCAACTTTTATGTAAAAGAACGCATTAGTATGGCTATATCATGTAATGTAACCGTGAAAAAATTAACACCTTTCGTTTTGTAGCTACCTAGTACTGAACTTACTAGTATTGTTAACTTGGACATACAACTCATCAGTTGCGTGTTGATATTCTTCCAAGTGTGAAAAATGTCATAATAGACTCTAATTAATCATGACCTCAGATATAATACTTTTAGTACAATAACATTAAGTGTAGATGAGTACAACCGAGCTCATTTACTGAAAGATCACAACAAAAATCTTTGGATAGTTATGTTACTAATCATTGTGTTGTATTTTGTTAGTGTTACATAACTTAACAATTATTGCGTGATTTGATAATACATTTAATCAACTAGTTATACAAAAACAATGACAAGGATAAAAATAATTTCAGTTTTTCTACTGTTCAACATTTTTTCTTCGCACACATGTCATTGTAAATTATTTGAACTGCTTACATTTCTGGATATTATAATATAATTTCAAAACAAATTTAATTTTGGTTTGGTTCGTGTTATAAAATCTGAATCTTCTTTTCAATGGGTTTCTGCGATTATATTTGCATCGTTGCTTATCTTGTTGTGGTTTATATATTAAAACAAGATGTTTTATGTTGTTCAGCCTGTTTATTTTCACTACAAACTGCTCAAAGTCTGAAAAGAACATATTTTGTTCTCGACCAGAAAGGTAGAGCACATATTATACTTGACTAGACAGTTAAGTACAGTTTCGTTTTGTCGAGATAATGTCGAGTGTTACTGTTCAAGCCTTACTAGTCGAGCATAACATATGGTGTTTTCAGACTCAGAGCAGTTTGAATTATTAATATGACAGTCCAATAGATTTGAAATATTAATATCATTCAGTGCAAAATAAATAAAAAAAAGCAAACTTGTCAATGTGATACTAAATGGGATGAAGAGTCCAAATTGTGTAAAAATATAGTAGAGAAATCATGTGTGTATTATTTTATTTCTCTATTTCTGTGTTTGTGTTTTTCTTTTTTACTAACGTGTTTCGTCTGTGTGCCTTTTGTGTTTCTTTGTAGCATGTGAAGTTGATCTGAACTAATACATCCCGTCATTGTCTTATAGTGTCCTGCTAAGTGTTTGTTTATATTTCTGTATTTTATTGCAGTGATTAAGATTGTAACACAATGTTGACTGCTGTACTCCTATTTTTACATTTTTACCTATTGGTTCTGTTTGTTTTGTGCATACATCGTTGTCAATATATAGGAATTGTATACTACAGTCATACAAGTGAGAGGTTTAGCTAGCTATAAAACCAGGTTTAATCCACCATTTTCTACAAATGGAATTATCAATAGATACCAATTTAAAGTATACATACACTTATTGAAAGTGTTAACTTACAAAGATAACAGTTAGTACATGTTAAGTCAACAGTAGGTTGTCGATGCAAAAATCAATAAAGAACACAAATAAGGGAAATTGTACTTATATCAAAATTACACAAGCTTTTATGTAATAATTCATTATTTTGATATCAAAATGTCAACTTAATTCAGTAGTTATAATTTCAAAAGACACTTACATCTCCCCTTATGCATGATTTATTGGACATGTATAAATTGGTACACATGCAGATTATGAAACGACAATATAGCAGACACCACTTAATTGAAAAAAATATATCTGTCAAAAATTTGGACGGAATTGCCTTGTTGTAGCAAGCTGTCATATTCTCGTAGTTAATACATGCTGATGCAGAAAACAAATTCTTATTAATAATTCAAACGAGCATTGATTCTAATACTAATGGTATCAGCTTGTTTCTCTTTAAAACATAAATTCATATCATCCGACATTCCTTTAGTTTGTAGATGTAAAAAGTTATCAATATACTACCAGGAGCAGAATAAGGAAATATGAAAGTAATATCAATTCATGTATTTTGTATCCCATAAATAGCTTGCTGGTCGGTGAGAGCTCAGGCTCCGTGTTGAAGGTCGTACTTTGACCTATAATTTTTTACTTTTAGACATATTGACTTGGTTGTATAGTCGTCTTTTAAGCTCTCATTACACCCCTTTCTAATATCAATGTAAATAAAGGCAACAGTAGCATACCGCTGTTCGAGATTCATAAATCAATTGAGAAAAAAAAATCCTTGTTACAAACTAAAACTGAGGGAACGCATCAAATAAAAGACATTTTGTAAGAGGAAAACTACGACACAACAAAAACACAACATTAAAATGTAACACACACATAAACGAACTATAATATAACAAAGGCCATTTTCCCGGCTTGGTACAGGACATTTTAAGAAAATGGTGGGTTGAACCTGGTTTTATGGCATGCCAAACCTCCCGCTATAATGGTAATATTGAATATAACATTAAAATGACAACATTACATTACAGGATTACAATACAAATAAATGGGATAAAATAGGACAGAGAAACACACGAATAATAGCTAACAAAAGGTATCATGTTTTAAATTTAATACTTCAGACGTGCGTTTCGTCCACACAAGACTAACCAGTGACGCTCTGATGAAAACAATTTGAATGTCAAAACAAGTACAAAGTTGAAGGGCACTGAAGATCAAAAGTTTCAACAAGTTATGACCCGTACGGCTAAGGTTTTCTGCCTGGGATAAGAACATCCTTATCAATTGGAATAAACTGTAAATTTTATAAAATGAATATATAATTGATACACATGATAAAACAGAAGTGGTGACTAACTACAGAATAAAAACGGACACATTACATGAAACAACTTAAACTTCCTGTTTTTTCCTTACTAACATAAAATTAAAGACATTCTTCTCAATCTACGACAATATTCTAACTTTGACGAAACAATATATATAAGAGTAAAGATTTTTTAAATTCTACCAAAACTAAAAAAAAAAACATTTTTTGCGTTCAAAGAGCTTTTCTGATTAACCTTCATCAGGAACGTTAAACTCGTACATCAAGTATATTAAAAAAAAAAGCCACGAATGTATAAGAAACAAAACAAACGTAAAGCTCTAAATGATCTATATAAGAAAGGCATATATCTGATGTAAACTTAGTATCTTGATAGTTTACTAATTTTTAAACAGACAATCTATGAAAGTCAAATCATATCCAATGTAATCTATGTTATCCGACACACTGGGGAACTTAAAAAAACGTCGGATTAGGCAGGGTATCGGAATACTTAGATTTTTTCTGCAAGGATATGCATTGTTTAGCACCATGCAAGTGTGTCGGTTAAAGCTGGATGTTTGAATACTAAAGTGTCCGCTTAGACAGAATAAACTGTAATTACCAATCTTAACCTAATTCAGATCAAACGTCATAAAGAGTTCATGAATATAGGATGCCGACGACCTTTCGTAGAGTCCTGATTGCAATTGGAATCATCAAGCACTTTCTGATCAAAATACATTATGAAACACCATTTTACCTAAAAACTCTCCGATGGGTGTCGGTAATTTATTTTGAAAGAGCTGTTTAAAGAAAATGCCAAAACAAAATAATAACGGAACGAACGAAATGATCAGAAACAACTAATACAAAGACGGATGTACACATCAAGTACTTTATAATATGCTATACGTAAACGTGGTATAGCTACATGAGCTATTTGAGGTTATACCAGATTGATCCAGATTTGCGACTCTTAGACATAATGATGTAATACAACAATCACTTTTGATATGTGGCATCAGATATTTCAATCGTTATGTCTTATTTGGTATCGGGTATTTTATTAAGGAAAACAAGGGATAAGGTTTTATAAATTAATAAGATTCATTTAATTTCATTCAATTAGTTCTTAAAAATTTCTGAATGACAATGAATAAGTGTATAAAAATGTTATACTTATTTACAAATTTATCAAATACCAGAAATTATATTTTTGCTGAATTTTATAGTCTACACAATTTGATTATAAAACACAAATTCGTCTTTCTATATTAGTTAATTAATGTGTTAAAATATTGGTAATACCAATATCACAAGTTCACATCTTAAAAGACGGTCATACACAATATGAAAACAAGCAACGTAGCCTTTCCGATGTGTTTGGCGATTTGCCTTTATGTCCTGTCATTTCTTCTTTATGTTATGTGCAGATGCCTTTATTTCCTGACACGGCATCTCTTTGTTATGTAAAATTAGTAATTTGTTTGGTCAAACAATTGTATGATATGTCATTGCTAAACTTTGTTGTGTAAAATATGCATTACATTATGCTGTAACTACTATATATTCTGTGAATACTTCGAAACTTTATAATCAACCACCTTTACATTTTACCTCTCTCATATTTTATATATGCTGTGTCTATTCTTCTTTTACGTAAGTCAGTTAATAATTGCGTCCTGTCTCAAGTGTTATTGATATGTCAAATGTTCTAAAAGTTTTGTTTTGATACACCTTTGTTCTATGTAAATCTCATGATAGTATTGTCTTTTGGCGTTTTGTTGTGTTTATACATATGTATCTCCAGTGAAAAACACAATACATCATTGTATAATTCATATGCGTTTTGCCGAACAATTGATACTCTCTATGAGCATTCATTACGTCATGTGCAAATGTCTTTTACATTATGTGCAAAAAACTAATACGTTTTGTGCAAACCTCGTTTACCTTTTGTGCAAAAATCGTTCACCCTGTGTGCAGACATCGTTTACCTTATGTGCAAACACCTATTACGTTATGTGCAAATACCTATTAAGTTATGTATAAAAACTACATCATTATGTGCAAACACTATTACGTTTTGTGCAAATACCGCTTACATTATGTACAAACACCATGTAAGTTATGTGCAAATGCCTATTACATTATGTCCATACATCTATTACGTTATGTGCAAACACCTATTACGTTATGTCCAAACACCTATTACGTTATGTGCAAACACCTATTACGTTCTGGAAAACGCTTTTTTGACACAGATTAAAACAAAACGCATCAATGATATGCATTTTGAAAATGAAGAAAATTAAAAGTTTGACCTTTTTAACAAACTGTGGATTTTTATATTAATTATGATTTTGATTGGTGTAAAAATGCTATATACATACAATGTATCTAGTTTTATGGGAAATTGTTTTGCTCTACTTTACGAGTGTGCATTATGCATACATGCTTTGAATATTTGTTCACTTTACTTGTTGAAAATTGTAACAAATATGCAGACACGACTATAGTTTTCAAGAGGTGCATCCGAAAGGAACAATACGATATAAAAAGGAAGATGTGGTACGAATGCCAATGTGACAACTCTTCACAAGAGACCAGGATGATTTCTTATTACCCTCCCAGTAGGGTTTTCATCTAGCGAAAAACGTGAACTAGATTAATGCTACACATGTAATGACGTCTCCCACGATTCATGTAGCAGCTAAGGAATCCTGCAAAATGTTCAAGAATTTATTTTCGTTCATTTCCTTCAACAGTTGTGAATATTATTCTGAATAACCTTCCTAAGACTTATTATTTCCTCCGTCCCTGACAAGGCGTGTTGAGACGGGTGGGTGTCCTAAAAAGGGGTGGTCAGGTGACCTGCCCCTCTTATCTGACATTTTTTTTTAACTAACAGGGATGTTGGAAAAATTTGATCCGATTTTGGATCAGACAGGTAGAAAGGTGTAACAAAAAAGCTGCAATTTCTAAAACAAAACCTATTTTTTTCGTATTAAAAACTGCATTATCCTGTCATCTACAAAAATGACGCATACACATATTTTTTTTCTGAATGAAAGGGTTATCAGCCTTGTTTCACCTTCACTGGCCATACTCGAAATTAAATCCCGCAACTTGAAACTCCAGATAATGACTTTCATTTATCCGTATTTGGTCCGGTAACTTTCCGAACCGTGTCATCAAGAACTATACAAAAAAATACATATTCTAGAAAATTGTAATTATTTTCTTCTTTTATTTTTTTTTATAAGTGATATGCATATCGTTTATTTTGTTGTCTATAAGAATATATAAATAATTTCGTTGCTAAAATGGTCATCATAACATAATTTTCCCTTTGAATTTCAGAAAAATCTGACTATCTATAAAAAAGATGTGGTATGAATGCCAATGAGACAATTCTCCAAGAGAGACCAAATGAAAAAGAAATAAATAACAATAGATCTTCTTATGGCCTTTAACAAAAAACCCATACCGCATAGTCATCTAATCTAATTTTTTTTCTACCCCATTTAATTTTTCACCAGTTTAAAAAAAAATGGCTACAGTTAAGTAATTCACTTTTATCCTGCAATTAGCTAGTTATTGTATACAAATAACGAGTAAACAACACATTTTTTTTTTTGCTTTGTTTGTACATGTACAAATAAATTTTCCTGCTACCCGCTTCCATGTTGATCAATCGGTAATATGGATATTTCTTTCTGGGTAATAGGTCATTTTGGGGTTTTCTCCGAGTCCGCGTTTCAATAATTGTAAAGGTGTAAATTGTAAACAATATATGTACATTGTCAGAAATATAAATGTATTAGTCGCTGCGAAACAGGAGAAAATTCGGTAAGTCTTGCTTTTCGTCCTGTTTCTGAAGCTCGTACAAATAAATTTCACGTTTACAGACAAAGTACATTTATAATCAATACATTATTCCACAGTTGTTGATATGAATTTAACCTTTTTGTTCAATATTTAAACAAATATCGTCGTATAAATTAGAAACATCAACCTATTTTCCGAATGGAGAGTCATAAATTCAATGAATATTATTGCAGGATATACGGTATAAACGGTAAGCTTCAATGCGTTTAGTTACGAACGCGAATAGTTCGATAAATACAGCTAAATACACAATTAAGCCAAATGTTCATAAAAGGGATTTGCTGCACATCATTATTTTGAGAAATCTTATTTTAAAAAGATAAAATTCCATACAAATATATTCTTTTGGATCTAAATGTTATCATTCTTAAATATTTTTTGACAGTTTCCGTTAAATATTGCCATTTTTAGATATATCCCCTTTTCTCGGCTACTGTTAAAGCGAGACGGTTTTTTATTAATAGCTAGCGAGGCATGAAGTTCATATAATTCAATACAAATTATCCTCAAACTGCGGAAACAATCTTGAATTGATGCAATCTTGTTCACGTTGAAATCGACGTAACATATTTAGTCAAAAGTCTTTAAAAAAATCAACTATATAACGAAAAGAAAACTGTGACAGACTTTAACACGAAAGGGAAGGCTTAAATTCTTCTGTAACTTTCCTGCTACTGATTATAAATTAAGAAAGTTTACTTGTCATGTTTTGTATTGTCGGAATTTTGGAACCCTCTTGTTCATCCGTTTAAAGCACCATGAAACAATTGCCAGCTAACTCCCAGTTTTCAAAAATATTTAAATGTGCAGTATGTCATTGATATGATTTGAGTTCTCAAAATGAATCAAGATAAGACATTTGTAAAAAATATAAAACCCTTGTTATGTTTAATTAATTTTTGAAAACATATTTATGTTAAAGATATTAATGAAAGTACTGGAGTACTGAACAGCGGATGACCGCAAGTTCTTGTGGACGGTCACAAGCACTTGTCTTAGAAAACCAAAATCACATCTCTTTACCTGAAAGTGACGTTTAAGTACAGATATATATTTTTTCTGTGCTTGGATGATAAATTCAACCTCATCGTAGAAGTGATACAAATCAGTAAATTCTGTTTTTTTTATATACATTATGTTAATATTTGTAAATTACAGTTACTTGTATATATAATTTTTATCCATTTGTATATCATTCTATTGCACTATATTAATTATAGTGCTGTGCAAGTGCATAGTGCATCATAGATTGAATTTGAGTGGGCATTCATATTTTCCAGCAAAATATTCAATGTCCCTCCCAGAGAGAGGGAGCAAAGACAGATAACTCTGCATGGGAGATTGCAAACGTTATTGTGATATTCTTTCGCATGCGGTAACACACTTTTTTCTGTACGTGTGTATAAATATTAAGAATGTTTTACTTTATTTATGTTTCTAACGAGTTTAACGACATTTTCATATCATTAATTCATGTTCAAAAAAATATATTTTTAGGAGTATCCATTTGAAATGAATTAAGAACAAGTGATAAGTAATGTAATTTTGCACTCGATAATGTCTGCGTATTTATTATTATCATGTTTATAGATCGGTTACAATCTCAAAACGAAGGTTACGTAATGGAAATTTAGGCGACAGCAATACACATGAATGCCCTCACGGTCATCCGATGTAAAGTGAATAGAGAAGTTGTTTATTAAGGTATCATAAGATAAACAAACGCACGGACCTATAATTTTTTTTCTCTTTTTGTTTTCTCATTCGATGACCAGTGGCGGAAACAGAATTTTTGAAAATAATGGAGCTGCGTTTGTTGGTTCTATATGCAGTTTGATTAAGAGAGGCTCGGGACTCAGTTCTGCCAAAACTCCCTGCTAATTAAAAAAAAAACAAATACAAGATAAGAGGTGGCGGGAAAATATCTTCGTCCTCGGTCAATATATTCTGAATAGACGCATATATAATGTGTTGACCTTGTCAAAAGTCTTTAATTCATAAATGTAATTTGGCGCCTTCCAAAACCATATGTTATGATTATGTATGCAAGATATGACGACCTATGAAATGACCCGCTTGGTGCAGATGAATGAGACCATTACATAAATAAGGCCGTTAGTGCTCTCGTTTGAATTGTTTTACATAATCTTTTCGGGGCCTTTTATTGTTGATTATGCGGTATGGGCTTTGCTCATTGTTGAAGGTCGTACGGTGACTTAAAGTTGTTAATTTCTGTGACATATTGGTCTCTTCAGGAGAGTTGGCTCATTGGCAATAATACCACGTCTTCTTTTTTTATATCAACTTATTTTCCGTTCACATTTTCCGTAAAGAAATTAGGTTGCATTTTGTTTTTTTACATGTAGCTTTCTTTTTGCTTCGAATAACAGGGCAGAGCTTTTAGTTTCAGTCGATATACACGCCATCTTGAAATAATTACTTGTCACATATAAATTCTGTTTGTTTGCTTCATGAGATAAAGAATTACAAACTGTTCTCTTCTGAGGATATTAAGCCATCAGATGCCGGAAAATAAACCAAGTGTATTACATTTCAGATCAAATGTTATTAATTCATGGTCGTTTTATTATGCATATACTACACACTGAAATTGAAAATTGAAATATCAATCATTAATACGTCTTTATTTGCATTGCTAATCTGCAATATGCACGATTTGTTTGCTAAAAAATGTTCCTGTACAATTTTTTTCAAAAATGCATTAAATGTATTTTATGACTTTTGTCAATCTAGGCACACATCCAGAGTGACACACCTTGAGAATCGTGTCTATATATTTGAAAATATTTTAATTTTCAATAAGTAATTATAAAGTGAACAAAATATAAAAAGAATGGATGTATAACGCACACTCTTTAAGTAGAACAAAAAACTAAATATTTATATAACATTTTTATATCAATCAATATATAAAAATACTACATCTCCAATACTAAATCAACAACCCGATGCACATATATTACCTTCAGTTCATATTCAGCATCCAATGGATATTACCTTGAAAAAGCGAAGTAGTTCGGAGCTTTTTAGAAAGCTAAAACTTATAATTTTCTTAATTTTCAAAGTGTATATCACTGATGCGTTTTGTTTTAATCTGTGTCAAAAAAGCGTTTACCAGAACGTAATAGGTGTAATTCAAGGTAAGGGGAGAGTTAGAATCCCGCTAACACGTTTAACCCCGCCACATTATGTATGTCCAACGTCAGGAGCCTTTAATTTAGTGGTTGTCGTTTGTTTATGTGTTACATTTTATTATTGAAAAATGAAAAATTAACGTACATTGCATATTTAAACGAAGACCATATTCTCAAACTGTAGTGTATATGTCATAACCAATCAATAAATATAGTACCGCATGACGGATTTACTATAAAATGATTACATGATTTTTAAATTTTTTCAATAAATATACAGTGAAATCCTGCATAAACCGAAAATTTTATTAAACCAAACAAGTTCTTAAGCACAGTCATATTAAATAGTATGCGTTGTTAACCTTATCAAACCGAATATCGGTCAAAACTGAACACAATTTTAAGTCCCGAAGAGCAATGAAGAGGTTCCATTTAAACAGGTTTCACTGTAGTCCTGCATGATGGATATACTAAATATAATGATAATGTTAATTTTGTCGACTTTACGATGTTACTTTCAAAGTACTAAAACAACCTTAAATAGAGTAGTTTTGACACTATAACAAACAAAATAATAATGTATTATTGATAACAGATTCCAAATGGACTAAAACGTCTTTTATTTATGTTACAATTTCTGGTCAGAATTTTATGTATAAAGTTTTACTATGCATTTATGAAAAAAACCGAGGTAACTAGTACTAATTTTTATAGTAAAGATTTGTATCATTGATATCAATTGGAATCGTTCAGCTCATTTTACAGCAATACTACCTGCAAATACCGTACAAGTGGGTGTAGGAAATGTAGTCCGATACAGTGTAATCGTTGGTCATCTAAATAATGAGTATGTTGCCAGCACCGGTATCTATACAGTTCCAGCAGCTGGTGGTGTTTACGCACTGTCTGTGTCCATGATGTGTCCACTCTAACCGCTCACCTTACTCTAAGGAGGAAAGGACAGATTTTGGTGCGGCTATACACTGGACAGAATTATGATATGGCATCCCAAACTATCAACGTTCAACTGACAGGCGGTGACCTAATTACTGTACAAATAAACTCTGGGTCGAGCCTGTTTAGTGTTTATAACACTTTCAGCGCAGCTTTGATACCCTAAAGATATACGTTTGGCCCAAATATATAAGCAGTGAAAACTTTTGAAAAAGTTTAGCATAATGATATTGTCATTATTTTTATCAAGTTATAAGAAAACAAACACATTCAAAGTGGTTTGCTAGTGTCTACTTTGTGCACGAATAAAAGAGTTTATTCGATGTATGCTTTTTTAAGAATAATGCAATGCATTGTGTCGTGACTGGAAAATTGGGATAACTATATACACACGTAAGATATAGAGTATAATTTGTATGTTATTGAGACAAACACACGACATATATAACTTACATTATGTATGTATGTTTCATCCCAAGTCAGGAGCCTGTAATTCAGTGGTTATCGTTTGTTTATGTGTTACATATTTGTTTTTCGTTCATTTTTTAAATCAAATAAGGCCGTTCGTTTTCTCGTCTGAATTTTTGAACAGTGTCATGTCGGTCCTTACATAGCTGGCTATGTGGTACGGGCATTGTTCATTGTTAAAGGCCATACGGTTACCTAAAGTTGTTAATTTCTGTGTCATTTTGGTCTTTTGTGGATAGTTGTCTCATTGCATTCATCCCACATCTTCTTTTTTATATCATGAATTCGGACTCTGTACAATTTTTGTAAGAATATATTTGTCGAAACAAGATCGTAAATCCGACACAAGCAAGGTAAATAATGCATACAGTTAAATTGAGGTAGAGGCGTCGACTATGACATGTATGATGTTGATATCCGATGGTATAAAAATATTCTTCGAATGCGTTTAAAAACTTTTCAATCCGCCTTCTTATTGTAAAAGAATTCTTTCTTTTATGATAGCTGTATATGAAAACAAGTGTCTAATTTTATAGCCATTTTGAATTTAAATAGGAATATGAAATGAATGAAAGTTTTATTTAATGTGTATAATATTTTTAAAACGGTTTAACGAGTGAAGAAATTTGCTATACTTGGGAATAAAAAGCACTGCGACTATTGTATACACAATAACAGACCGGGTATAATATGAAAGTCTTTAACACTGTTATCTGACATCAGCAAAAATAGTTGTGTTATATGCACCATTTTGAACAACCAGCTTTAGTGACGGTTCAATATTATGAATACAGGGATTACATAATGACAATCTTAATTGATGCTGAAAAATTTAGCATTATTGCTTCCCAATATTCCCGAGGTATAAAACTGATGAAATTCTGTAACGTATCAACATACCCATATATATTGAACAAAAGGAAATTGACACTCTTAATATATGCGGACAAAACTTTGAAGTTATTGTGTTTCAATATTGCTGGCTTTAATATTGAAAATTCAATTCTGACATAAAAACTATTGCTTATTTTTTTCCATGTGGCTAAATATTTTTTTTAAATGTGCAAATATGGTCTGTTTTGGTTGATGCGGTCAAACAATTTTGTTATAAGAATCGGCCTGAGGTATCAAAACTACTGAAATTTTGTGGAGAGACATTATTTTGAATAAAAAGAGGACATTCTGACAATCTAAACTGATTCGGATTAAATTCTGTATTCATATTTTGTTCCGAAATAGCTGTCATTTGTAATATCCATTACATCCTGATATATTAGTATATCTAAATAATAATGTGGCTTATATATTTACATAATAAAGTGCAAATACAGTCAGTTTTGGTTAACGTAGTCAAATGATTTTGTTGCACGAGTCAGCCTAATGTACAACAACTGCCGAAATATCATTAGGTATCAATATACTGCTTAAAAAAAGGACATGCTGGCACTCTAAATGTATGCAGTCAAAATTTGTAGTTATTTTATTCCAATATCATTGTCATTTGTATTACATATATTTAAACATTTTGCTGATTTACTGTATGTACATGTAAATTCCTTAGTTATTCCGAGCACCCCTCAAAAGCTGCCATGATACATTGCAATTCGTGTACACTCCCTTTCGAGATTAATAGAGATGTGTCTCAAACGTTTTTACACCAATATTTACCAGAAAAATCCACACCAAAATACAAGGGGGTGCTAGGACATCAATACATCTGGTCGTTATGATGGAGGAAGCCGGAGTACTCTGCGATGACCACCGGAACAGTTGGAGCGATCAGACAAACTGAGATATAAAGTATTGTATGATTTTTAATTTTAGTTCATATATACATGACTGTATGTTTGTGAGTTTAGTATGGCGTTCATTTATAATGAACAAGTACTCATTTCTATTCATTTGCCAGCTAGGGGTCACATGTAGTAGCGGGATTTTCCCGTTGTGTTGATGACCCTTTGGTGGCATTCAGCTGTTATCTGCTCTTTGATCGGGTTGTTTTTTCTTTGAAATATTCCTCATTTCCAATCTTAGCTTCATATCTAAGACAAAAACCACGACAGCTAGATTTAATGGTTACTAAGCCGACTACTTTAAGAAAGTTTGCTGCTCAGTTTCAAAATAAATAACTTTCCATAAAACTACTATGTATTGTAAGGGAGTTCATAGAGGAATCAAAAAGGCAAAAAAAAATTTAGGTATGAATGAGCTTGTTTTCGAGATATTACCCATAGGAATTTTGGCGGGAAAATGTTTTCTCTTGAATTTTCATGGCTTGATCATTGACCAGTTTAAGTTCCCAAAAACTATTAAAAAATAATATAATTTTAAAAGACTCGTACGAATGGCTTGTAATTATACATGTAAAAGATTTATAAAAAGAAAAACGGGGTCCATGGGCAAATTTTTTTAAGACATTTAAATAGATAAATTCAAAGGATTACAAAAATCTGACAAAAATTCCAAAACATGACAAGCAAACATCCTTAATTTGGCAAATCCTTCAGAGTAAAAATGAAAATAGCCATATGCAAAGAAATATGTCTATCAGTTTTCAACGAGTATATAAACATTATACAACAGTAAATTCTATTTTTAAGAATTGATATGATTTAAAAGTTCATGATCATTCAAACTTTATCAAAACTAAGAAATCGAGAACATCTGCAAGGCACACACACACTAAGTCTTATGTATGTCTATAACTGTGTATGATCGTACTTCTGTGTGTATAATATATACATTATATAGTTGATCATATTAAATTTACCGTAAACATGAAATGCAACCGATATTTTCAACAAATTTTGGCAGATAAGTGGACCCCTACGGTTTAACAAGTGTATGTGTATAAAAAGTAAGATCACAAAAATACTGAACTTAGAGGAAAATCAATTTGGAAAGTCCATAATCACATGGCAAAATCAAATAACAAAACGCATCAAAAACGAATGGACAAGAACTGTCATATTCCTGACTTGGTACAGGCATTTTCAAATGTAGAAAATGGTGGATTAAACCTAGTTTTATAACGCTAACCCTCTCACTTTGATGACAGTCTCGTCAAATTCCGTATGTTTCCGGCCTTTGCTAGTCTTGTATGTTTTTTTTTAATTTACGTCTAGTGTTTGGCAGATATAATTATGGACCCCTTCCCTTTAAAAAGTCTTTATGTATGCCTGTGGCCTTTGTTAGTTTTGTATGTTTTTTTCATATATATGTGTTTGAGTGTAGTATGACGTCTTGTGACAATGTTTCTCGCTTTGTTGCAGACCCATTGGTGGAATTCGGCTGCAATTTGCCCATTTCCTTTCTCATTGTTTATAAATAAGACACAATACACGAGAAGTACGTCTGAGTCAGTGCGTACTTATAAATATAATTATTTTCTGTGACTGTATCTTACATTAATTTGTAGGATCCTTTACCATAGATAATTGAGCTGGTCTGTAACAATAACATCTCTATGCCTTCTATATCATGTACTGTAATACGACGCTAGATTAAAACTGACGAGGAAAGGTAACCCACGGCCACCGAAAGCTTTATTTTTGTGAAGCCCAGGTGGTCGTGTGGTCTAGCGAGACGGCTACAGTGCAGGCGATTTGGTATCACGATATCTCAGTAGCATGTGTTCTAATCCAAAGTTATCCAAAATCTTTCCTGAGGCTCCCATGATTGCCTTCAAACAACCTAACAACCTGAGAAATATGCTTGTCCGTGCTGACCTTTCCAAACCTAACCATACTGTAGGTAATTGCCAGCCTTGTGGGGATAAGCGCTGCAAATGTTGCAACCAATTACAACATTCATCAACATTTCACAGTAAGACCATAGAAAAGACATACAAGATCTTCTGCAATGTCGACTGCAAAAGCTCAAACGTGATTTACGTTCTTGAGTGTCCTATATGTGGTCTCCAATATGTTGGTGAATCTATGCAGCCATTTCACAAACGCCTGAATTGCGACAGGAGTGACCTCACACAAAAACCGTACATTCCTGTCAGCCAACACTTCAGGTTACCAGATCACAATCTGAAAAATTTTGATCACACGAAGATCCTTGTGATCGAACAGGATTGTACATGGCAACATAGGCAAAGAGAGAATCGGGAGAGGTTTTGGATAAAAGAACTGGGTGTCCTCCATCCAGAGGGAATAAATAGAAAGAAATAATTAAATTTACAGTCTAATATTTATATTATTATATTCAGGATTTTGGATTAAAATCAATCGACCAAAACTTACCTGTATTATTACTGATCTATGTTTACACCTTATACATTATATGTCAGTATTGTTAAAACTTTAAACACTGATGAAGGTCATTTGTTGAGCCGAAATATTTGAAATTATTGTATAATTTATATCATCTGTTCAGTTTTTCCATCTTTGTGCGATGATATTCAACACTTTTGCGTGTTTTGTTTTCCATCTATTTATCGGTATTGTTACACAATCTTTTAGACTCATATAATTTTTCCTGTTTGTGTAGTATTGTCAACTTTGATGATCTAATACCTATTACGTTTACTGGTTGGTAGATTCTTATAGACTCTATATATAAATATATATATACATAAATGTTCATTATTAAAATTTAAAAACACGATATCAAAATTAATCAAAAGAGACATACTGGAGTAAAATAAGTAGAAGGTTATCGAAATTTTTTTTATTGAAAATGTTCACTGATTACAGTGAAAAACTCATTCTGTCTTGCTATTGAGGAATGTACAGTGGAACCTCTTTAAACCGAACCTCTTCGGGACTTACAATTGTGTTCGGTTTTGGTCGATGTTCGGTTTTATCACGGTCACAATGCACATGATTTGATATGACGGATATGACATGATTCGGTTTAGTCCGGTTTCACTGTTCTAAGCATGATTGGAAAATTATATATAAATCTCCAACTACTTTTGAAGATTTGCAAAGATTCTTAAAAAGTACAGCCATTTCAATTGATATTTTAAAGCTTGTCTTTTTCTATGTTGTGATGTTACACTATTGTGTATATAAGGTTGAAGATCGGTTCCTTTAAAACGTTTAAACCTGCGGCATTTATTAGCACTTGTTCTTATTCAGAAACCTGACGTTCTGTTGTTGGCTTTTGTTGATGTGGTTCATAAATGTTTCTCGTATCTCGTTTCTTATATAGATTAGACCGATTTTTTTCCTAGTTGAATGGCGTTACACATCTAGTCAGTTTTTGTGTCCTCTAGTGCTTATTGTTCGGTGTGAGCCAAGGCTCCGTGTTAAAACCCGTAATTTGACCTTTAATGGTTTACTGTAACTTGTGAATTGGATGGAGATTTAAATCATTGGCACTTTTACCACATCTTCTTAAATCTATATATGACTAATAGCAAATACGGAATTTGAACGTGAAACGAACTATTACAGCCGATTACATTGAGTGTGTAGAGAGAGGTAGAATCATTGGTTAGCTTTCTTGTTAGCTGAACCGTGAAGTCAATTTTAGGTAAGGTACACTTCCCTTCTTTCAAAGTAGTCTAGTACTACCGACAGATAGATTGGTTATCTGTCGGACTAGTCTACTCTCAAAGAAGGGAGGTTTACCTTACCTAATAATGGCTTCACGGTTCAGCTACATGTAGCAAGCAGGGCAACCAATGTTTCTACCTTTCCCTACACACTCAATGCAATCGGCTGTAATCTATTTGCATGTCATTTAATTTTAAGTCATCAGCAAACTTTCTTAAGGGGGTCGCCTTAGTAACCATTAAATCTATCTGTTGTGGTTTTGTCTTAGCTATGAAACTGAGAATGAAAATGAGGAATATTTCAAAGAATCAACAACCCGATCAAATAGAGGCCCATACCACATAGTCAGCTATGAAAGGACCCAAAATGACAATATACAAAATTTCAGACGAGAAAACTAACGGCCTTATTTGTTTTAAAAAAAAAATGAAGGAAAAACAAATATGTAACACATAAACAAACGAAAATCACTGAATAACAGGCTCCTGACTTGGGACAGGAACATACATACATAATGTAAGTTAGGTATGTCGTGTGTTTGTCTCAATAACGTATACTCTATATCTTAATAAATTAAACTTATGTATGTATATAGTTAGCCTAACTTTGCAGTCATGACACAATGCATTGCATTATTCTAAAAGCAAATACAATGAATAAACCCTTTGTTTCGTGCACAAAGTAGACGCAAGCAAACCAACACTTTGAATGCGTTTGTTTTCTTATTACTTGATAAAAAAAAATGACAGTATCAACATGCTTAACTTTATTCAATAGCTTTCACTGCTGATATTTTCGGGCCATAAATATCTTTAGCGTATGGGTATCAAAGCTGCGCTAAAAGTGTTATACGCTCCAGAGTTCATTTGTACAGTAATTAGGTTGCCGGCTGTAAGTTGAACATTGATAGTTTGGGATGCCATATCATAATTCTTTCCAGTGTATAGCCACACCAAAATCTGCCCAGTCTTCCTTAGAGTAAGGTGGGAGGATAGAAGGCCTGACATCATGGACACAGATAATGAGTAAACACCAGTTGTTGGAACTGTAAAGGTACCGGTCGTGGCATCATATTCATTTCATGGATTATCAACGACTACACTGTATCGGACTACATTTCCTACACCCACTTGTACGGTATTTGTAGGTAATGTCGCTGTAAAATGAGCTGAAATGATATTGAAAATAAATATTAAAAAAATGTATAGTATATACATACATAAACGCTTATATAGTTCTTCAGAAAAGTTTCTACTGAATCTGTATGACACTTCATCCTGTGGTCAGCTTTCGATTGTAACTTCACTTTACAACAAATCCGGATTCTTGATTTTTTACTGCTGTGTTTTGTTCGGAAAAAAAGGCATATTGCTTCTGTCAAACGATTCCAATTGATGTCAATGATACAAATCTTTATAATAAAAATCTATTCTAGTAATCTTAGTTTCTTTTCATAAATGCATGGTAAAACTTTAAACACAAAATTCTGAACAGAAATTGTAACTTAAATAAAAGAAGTTTGATTCCATTTAAAATCTGTTATTAATAAAACATTATTATTGTCGTTATAGTTTATGAGATATAAAAACTACTATTATTAGTCTGGTTTCAGTAATTTAAAAGTAACGTCTTAAAGTTGACAAACTTATGTAATCATTAAATTAGTAAATCAATCATGCAGTAATACAGTAGAACCTGTTCAAACCAAACCTCTTCGGGAATTTTGTTCGGTTTCAACCGATGTTCCGTTTTATCAAGTTAACATCGCATGCTATTTGATATGACGGTGGTTAAGAACATGTTTAGTTTATTTAGGTTTTCGGTTTATACATGATTCGGTTTAGTCAGATTTCACTGTATATGTATTGATTGGTTATACTGAATAAGTATTATTGGTATAGGATTGCCCAAGCCAAAAGTTTACAAGTATGGTTTAATCAAAGATGGTCGAAGTTAACTTTGTGCAGGGTTGTTTTTACGTCTCTTTGATTTGTCGGTAGCGATTGATATAGTCCTATGAATATAAAAAAGAAGATGTGGTACGATTGCCAATGAGACAACTCTCCACAAGATAACAAAATGACACAGAAATGAACAACTATAGGTCACCTTAAGGCCTTCAATAATGAGCAAAGCCCATACCGCATGGTCAGCTATAAACGTCCCCGAACTGACAATGCAAAACAATTTAAATGAGAAAACTAACAGCTTTATTATTTAAAAAAAATGAACACAAAACAAATATGTAACATATAAACATACGACAACCACTGAATTACAGGCTCCTGAAGTTGTAGATACATAATGTGGCGAAGTTAAACATGATGGCGGGATTCTAACCCTCCCCTAACCTGGGATAGTGGTATAGCACTTTGAACAACATTCTGCTTTTTAAGTTCATGATAATGTGATTTATTCATCATTACTTTCCTAAAACACTTTTTTGCTATCGATAAATACATATATGTACATTTTGGTAACTTAAAATCGTGATTAACATAAAATCTTACCAGTACTTGCACCACACATCAACACAAACAAGATGCCTGTTAAAATAGGTGACATTGTGATTGCCTTGCCAGTTGATAAAGGTATCTGCAAGAAAGAAAATTATGAATAAATGACGTATGGAAAACATCGTACACGAATATGTTCAAACATGCATTTAAATGATTCAGTCAAAGAAAATAAACAAAGATTCCGAACTCAAAAATGGGAAGTCCGCAAGACCTAACCAAATCAAACTCTCGATTATATTAAACAGCGTAACAAACGTTAATGAAATGTCAACTATTCAAACTTCTAAGTGAAGCTACCACCAGAACGGTTTAGGACGCATCACGTTTTGTTTACAATAAAATCATGTAAAACAATATTAAGAAATACAAAGAATTCTGTATTTAGTGAGGCCATGAGTTTTACTTAATTATATTTTATTAGATATGTCCAATTCTAACACATTTTAGGACTGCTTCCATAATTAATATTGCTGCCTGTTGAAAAAATATGTTTTATATTCATATTGCTGTATTATTTCATTACAGATATATCCAGCGTAACTGCATAACTTAAAGTGGTACCCAACACTTTCACCAAAATTAATTTGGCTCGTTTAATTTTCATAAAATTTTGTCAAAGTATTTACTTTGACCCTCTAACAAAAATTTCAAAATTTCAAAAATTTTGAACCAACAGTTTTGTCAGAAAAAATACACTGGTTATATAGCAGTTTGACAAACACCAAGTTTGATCATTGAGAAGCTTAATGTTCCTTTTACAACACAATGTAATTAAAACGTTTAGCTGACTTTACAGAGTTATCTCCCTGTAATGTTAGGTACCACCTTAACTATATTAGCATTCTAAACAAATTTTAAAGTTGATAAAGGACAAAGCAAACAGTTGAAATGTAAGCTTTTTGCAGCAATACACAAAATTGCGACTTATCTTAATCGTATAATCATCTACATCGACTGTGATTGAATTGTGGAAACACTCATCCCTTTCCTTTTTTTTTTATTTCAATTGGTTATGTGTAACACTCATCGAAGATAAAAGGCTTATGATACACAACGCATGCGTCATCACTATACAAGACTTATAATACACAACGCATGCGTCATCACTATACAAGGCTTATAATACACAATGCATGTGTCATCACTGTACAAGACTCATCAGTGCAAGACAAAATCATTGACGAAGATAAAGAGCATTAAAAACTAAACCTTTCAAAGAGCTGTGCCAAATCTGGAAAAGTCAATATGACCCAAAGGGTACAAACACCATATGGATTTGAAAACAAAGTGTGGTTTATTAACATAAAATATACCGCTTATGAGCGAAAAAAATAATATTTCATGTCAATACAGGAGCTTTGATACTTTGCTTGAGACAACTAATATAAAAAAAAAGATATAATATATATGAAATATATATAAAAAGAAAATACTTCGAATGAATAATTATAGATAGAAAAATGTTACCAAATCAATGAAATTGGTAGGTATAATCTTTCAATGAACTTATGTATGATAAAAGAATTTTTGAAAACAAAATAGCGCAATGATACAAAATGTAAAAAGGAAACAAAAACAGAATAGTAAAACGATTTTGTTTTCTATTTTACGTATTTCATTTTGCTCGTAAATAATGAAGAAAATATTTAACCTCATCACTTACCTTTGTCAATAATGTATGGAATGCGCCTTTTTCTCTACAACTCTTCGACTCTGAAGTTGAAGAAGGAATGTGGATAAATTTTAAAAGGAACAACAGTTTGTATACCCTAAATCATTGTCATTATTATTCATATTTTCAACACATCAAACGAATAAAAAGAGTATCCAAATGTATGCAATATAAAAAGATAATGGAAATTTTAATGTATAGGAAGCGATTTAAGATGTTTATCTGTAATATTTCTTTACTTCAAAAACAAGTGAAAAGCATTGCTTTACACCAGAAGATGTAATCATGAAACATGGAAATGCATAAATGGACATTTAAAGTGTCAGATGTAATAACATGAATGTACATTTAAAAATAGAGAAGGGGTAATAATTATTGTCATCTTAATTTGCACTGTTTGACTCTATGGTAATGTTTTCTCTATTTAAAGATAAATATTGTATTGAGTTTCATACAAGGTGCACCTATATCTTCTATTAGAAAATAATTCATCGAATAATCTCAAGAGTAATAAGAACATTTGTTTTATAAAAAATAGCCATGAAATCTCTTTCTTAAATGTAATTGCAAAATTTGGCAATATTAGAATCAAGCAAGTTTCCTATCATCTGATTGATGAATTTTTATTGTGATTTGCTAAACAAAAGCAACGGCAGATACATTGAAGACAAATTTCATACTCATAAAACATGATAAACAGGAAACATAGTGATATAAAACGAATGGCTTCAAAAACTCACATGTTTTGAAAAAAGTTAATATAACAAACAAAGACGTAGCACTACAAACTACACTAAGTAAAATGGTAGATTATCTAACATAGTGATATCTACATTAAGGAAAAGGTATTTCAGGATTTAGAGTTTTTCTACCGATATAACTTATTATTCTGAACTGTTAAAAGTAAAACCTGAGTCTGATATGCTGCACCGGAATTATGTCAACATATTTGATGATTCTCAAACAAACACACTACCAAATAAAAAACAGGGTGTAATACAAGATGTCTAGACAGTAGGTTGCATTGTGACTTGAAACGAAAAATATTACTCTGAAAACCTGAACACTGAAGAATTATCGTTTCAAAGTGTCAGCTGCATGGAAAGTAAATACTTAGAATCATATTCAAAACAGTGTAGTTGTGACCATTGATTGACGAAATTATTCCATTGACTGGGACAGATTATGTGAACGTGTGTCTGTAACGACCACTGCTCGCTGTGTACTTGTTAAAGGCACTTAAACTGTGGGGTCACCAAAGGTTCCCAACATCTAAATGAAGTAATTCGAAAAACGAATCAGGAATGGCACGATGTTTTGATTTATATCGATAATATAAATCAAAACATAAAGGTTATTCCTGATTATTTTTTCCAGTTATTTTATTATTAAAGGCGTTAATACCTTTTGTGACCCCACAGTTTAAATTCAATAATAAGTAAGTAGTGAGCAGTGGTCGTTACAGACAAACGTTCACATAATCTGTCCCAGTCAATGGTATAATTTAGGTCGTCAATCAATAGCCACAACCACACTGTATTGAATATGATTCTATTCATTAATAACGATAATTAAAACGAAACAACATGATAATCAATACATAAATTAAAAAAAAAGTTTTTATGTGGCAGTTTATGTGGCAGTTTCTTTGTTTGAGGGTCAGAAAATGTGTTGACATAGTACGAAGTTTTATCGTGTGGTTACTAGTTAGATTGCTAATCTTATAAGCTTGTACTAGAAAATGTCATCCAAATACGTATGCACAATTGTTGGTTTGGGGAATTGATGCGGTTTAATCTTAACTAATGTGCGTTGACATGGACGGGAGGTTTGTACTTGATATTCACATGATGAAGACATAATGTTTTAATCTGTTCAAATATGTCTTGAGCTGGTATGTCAATAACTGCTAGTAGCCCTTATTAATTAAGGTATCATTGTCATTTTGTTTAGTTTCTTATACTACCTTTTAATACATAGGACTCTCTGACTTCTGTTGACCTGAGGTTTACTGTGCGTATTGCTGTGTGTTTGTTCTTTCTACCATTGCTAGGGGAGGATCACGATATCAAAAAACTAGTTTAACCCTGCCGCATTTTTGCAACGGTCCCAAGTCAGGAACCTCTGGCATTTGTTAGTCTTGTATTTTTTTTTAAGTTTAGTTTTTTGTGTGTATTTAAGAGCTAAGTATGACGTCCATTATCAAAAAACTAGTATACATTTTTGTTAAGGGGCCAGTTGAAGAACGCTTCCGGGTGTGGGAGTTTCCCATTACATTGAAGACCAATTGATGGTTTTTGGTTGTCTTCTTCTCTGTTGTCGGGTTGTTGTCACTTTGACACATTTAATTGAGTAGACTGTTTTTGTTTTTAAAACACATACAGCTCGATCTTTTACAGTATGTAAAATTGTCAAATGGAAGCAGAAATCTTATCAAGTGACATGACATGTTAATTTATGAAACGAACATTTGTTAGAATTATTTGTCGTCTCTGTAAAGCGAGTCTAACAATTTATGGAATGTCAAGAAAGTTTTTTTTTTTTTTATTAACGTACATGTATTAGCAGACAAAACCCATTCGCTATAATTAATGTAAGACATTAAGGATGTTTGCTGCTCAGTTTCAAAATAAATAACTTTTCATAAAACTAGTATGTATTGAAAGGGAATAGATTGAGGAATAAAAAAAGCAAAAAGAAATATAGGGGTCCATGTGCTTGTTTTCGAGATATCATCCACTGGAATTTTGGCGGGGAAAATGTTCTCTCTTGCTTTTCGATAGCTTTATCATTGACCAGTTAACACTGGTTAAAGGTCTCAAATACAATTAAAAAATAAATAAAATTTTATAAGACTTTAACAAATGGCTTATAATTATACATGTAAAAAATGTGTCAAAAGAAAAAATAGGGGTTCATGGGGAATTTTTTTTAAAGCATTTAAATGGATAAAACCAGAGGATCCCGAAAATCTGACAAAAATTTCAAATCATGACAAGCAGGCATCCTTAAACTCTTTTTCTTACAACTTTCAGTATATAAATCATCAGTCTTTGAGTGAGAGAAAATTATTTCTTTACGCTTTGACGGAATGCTATATAGCCCTCTAAATACATTTTTTCCCAATGCACACTGAATTGCCGTAAAGCTGAAAATTATTGTCAGATATATATAATTGAGTATATACCACCCGCTGTCAAACCTTACATGGACACATCTTATTACGTAATAAATACAAACAGTGCCAAGCAAGATAGCAATCTTTATTACTCTTCTCTATTTTAAAATACACATATACTTCATGTTATTACATCTGGCACTTTAAATGTCCGTTTTTGCATTTCCATGTTTCATGATTACATCTTCTGGTGTAAAGCAATGCTTTTCACTTATTTTAGAAGTAAAGAAATTTTACAGATAAACATCTTAAATCGCTTCCTATACAATAAAATTTCCATTATCTTTTTATATTGCATACATTTGGATACTTTTTTATTCGTTTGATGTGTTAGAAAAAATGAATAATAATGACAATGATTTAGGGTATATAAACTGGTGTTCCCTTTAACATATATCCACATTCCTTCTTCAACTTCAGAGTTGTAGAGTTATAGAGAAAACTGCGCATTTCATACATTATTAACAAAGGTAAGTGTTGATATTAGATATTTTCTACATTATTTACGAGCTTGGAAAAGAGGATCGTTTTACAATTTTTTTTTGTGTTTCCTTTACATTTTGTATCATCGCGATATTTTGTTTTCAATTTTTTTTTTTATCATACTTAATTTCAGTGAAAGATAATTACCTACCAATTTCATCGATTTTGTCACATGTTACTATCTATAATTATTCATTCAAAGTATTTTCTTTTGATATTTATTTCATATATATTATATCTTTTTTTATATATTGGTTGTCTTAAGCAAAGTGTTGACATAAGATATTATTTTTACACTCATTAGCGGTATATTTCAATGTTCATAAACTGCACCTAGTTAAATCCATATGGTGTTTGTACCATTGGATTTATATAAACTTTGCCAAAGTTTGCAGATTGCAGTCTATGTAGATGATTTAAGGGTTAAGAAAATCGCTATTTTGTTTATTGCTGCGAATAGTTAATATTTTCATCCTTTTGCTCTTTCCTTTATCAACTTTAAAATTGGTTTGGAATGTCAGTATATTAAAAGTGTGCAGTTACGCTGACAACGAGATGAAACAGCAATATGAAAGTAATACATCTTTTGTCAACAGATCGCAAAAAACATCATAGAAGCAGTCATAAGATGTGTTAGAATTTGACATATATAATAAAATATAAGTAAAAGAAACGCATCGCCTTAATAAATATCAAGTGCTTTCTTACCAACGATATTTGTATTTCGTGATAGTGTGCAAAATAATTTTATTATAAATGTATAAAAAAAACTCTATGCGTCCGAAACCGTCTGTCGCTTAATTGTAATTTTCTTTCTTGCAGATACGCTTGTCAACTGTCAAGGAAATCATAATGACACCTATTTTAACAGGCATTTTGTTTGTGTTGATGTGTCGTGCAAGTTCTGGTAAGATTTTATATTAATAACGTTTTAAGTTACCAAAATATACGAACATGTATGTATTGAAAGCGAATAGTGTTTCGAGAAATTTATAATGATAAATCTTACTAAAAAGAACACAATCATGAACTTAACATACAGACTGTTCTTCATTGAACTATGTTTATGACTGCCAAAAAGGTTAACTTTATACTTATCAGCCACCAAGCATTATAAAAACAAATTCCGCACAAAGTTTACTTAGACCATTTTTTATTAAACCATACTTGTTTAATTTTGATTTGGTCAACCCTATACCAATTTAACTTACATGTATTCCAGGTGCTTGCTTGCATCGGTCGCATAATCACATATGATAAATCTGAGTATCACAGTTGTTCTTCATTCGTTTGATTTATTTTAGCATTTGACAAGGGACTTTCCGTCTTGAAATTTCCTCAGAATTCAGTATTTTTGTGATTTTTCTTTTTGTCCATGTTTCTTATTATAAACTTTTCAATAGGTATTCGATTTTCAAGGGAATACAAGTATTTTGTTACACTTTTGAATGACAAATTTACGTACATTGCATATCTAAACGAAGACCATATTCTAAAACTGAAATTTGAATGTCAGTATTACCAATCTATATAACACATGATGCATTGACCAATATTATGATTACATATTTTTTTCGGTTTTAAAATGTTACTTAACATCTTTTAATTTAAATAACTTAAAACGACACTAAATAGTAGTTTTGATATCTTATAAACTATAAAAGAAAGAGTTTTAACTCCTTAATTTACAGATCTTTTCTTGTTATCTTCATTTCGAATGCAAAATTAGAAGTTTGAACACAAAATTCTTGCAGACATTGTCACTGAACTGAAAGCCGTTTTATCCGTTTGAAGTTTAGTATACATCAACGCTGTGCATTTTAAAGTAATTATAAGTGTATAGAAATTACAGCTGTAATGTATTCCAGATTTCATAACGGCATAAAACGTCTTTCATTTCAGTGACAATTCCTGGTTGGAATTTTGTGTTTCAAGTATTACTGTGCATTTATATAATTTTTTTATATAAATATATATTGATATAAAAGATTAATATTTAATATTAAGACTTGTATCATTCAACATCAATTGGAATCGTTTGGCAGGAGCGGGTGATTTGACTTGAATCCAATACAAAATATGCATTTGTACGAACAGAACACATACAGTAAAAATACAAGTATTAGGATTTTTTTACAGTGAACATTAAAATAACAATACACAAATGACCGCAGGATAAAGTATGATACAGATTCAGTAGGACCTTTTTATTCTGAGAACTATATAGAGGTTAATGTATGTGTATGTGTATATTATACATTTTTTAAAAATTTATTTTAAATCTTATTTCAGCTGCATTTACAGCGACATTACCTTTAGGTTGCACAACAGTTGGTGTAGGAAATATAGTCCCGTACAACGTAATCGTTGATAATGCAGCACCAACAACCGAATATGATGGCGCCGGTACTTTTACAGTTCCAACAGCTGGTGTTTACTCATTATCTGTGTCCATGATGTCATGCCCCCCTCTATCCTCTCACCTTACTTTAAGGAGGAATGGGGTGATTTTGGTGTGGCTATTTGCTAACACGAATTATGATATGGCATCCCAAACCATCAACGTTAATCTGGCACAAGATGACCTAATTACTGTACAAATGAACAGTGGGTCGGGACTGTTTAGTGTTTATAACACTTTCAGCGCAGTTCGGATACCCTAGATATATAAGTTGAGCTACAACATCTAAGCAGTCAATGCTTTTGAATAAAGTTTTCCATTTTGATATTGTCATACTTTTTTTTCAAGTAGTAAGATAACAAACGCATTCAAAGTCTTGCTTAGACTTGTGCATACCTTATACATGAAATGAAAAGTTTATTCGATGTATGCATTATTATACATGTTACGAAAAGGAATATTCTCGACGCTGAGGTTGACAAATTAGACTTTAAACTTGGGGACTGTGTCAAAACATTGATTATCTAGGAAACAGATAAAATTCGGTTTGAGTGATGTCAACCAAGTATCTTACGCGTTACTTGTTCACTAAAAATAATACAAATTTTTAATAATCATTTTCTGATATAATTGATTGTGGTTATAGGATAGGAAAGGTGAATGTGTTTTGTTTTTGTTGGGTTTTTTTTGGGGGGAGGGGGCAGACGATGTTATTTTAGTATGCACTTCTGAAGAAAATCAAATAATAAGGCCAGTTTGATTTTAACTTTTTTAAATACGATATTAATCTGTTAATCCACTACTGATCCTTGTCCTGAAAATGCATGAATATTTGTCACTGGACGAAAATCAATCAACATTCAATCAATCTCTGCGCAACCCACACAAAGTACTACAGTCTGGTTGATTTGTTTGGTATGTTTCCATTGGCTTCCACTGACTTGAACGTCGTATAGCCTGTTCCACGTACGAACATTTAATTAAATAATTTATTTATTTAATTCATTTGATTATTTTAATTAATGGTTGAACATCTAATTAAATGCCCGTCACTGTTGCGTTCGTTTTTTTAAAAGCAAGTTACTTAGCAAGAATTGGCAAGGGATTTTTTTCTCGAATTAATATCCTGTCTGCTTTACCCTCTCATCCTGTCAGTGATCTAAAATGTGAAAACTTAGAAATATTAGGGAGAAACCTTTTAACTTAAAAGGGAGGATCGTCCTGAATATACATGAAATATTTGCCACTTAACGTTGTGCAACCTACAATAAATTAATTCATCAAGGGGGAGGGAGTTATTTTAATTTTTTGAGTCAGGAACTCTTCTTTTTTCGACGCTTTCAATCAAATCATATTTTTCAAAATTTAAAACTTTAAGGTGTATTTTGTAATTGGGATCAATAAATATACCTTTGACGGATTGAATTAAGATATGGGGTATACGTTAATGATACAAACGAACGACCTATACAACCTTCAGATTTTAAACATTTTACAAATCGATTAATTAATTGAAAGTTGCATACCACCAAGGTGGATATACAATATTAAGATTCATTACGATAACAAGATCATGTGATAAAAAACTTGATTAGTATTAAAACATAAAATCGAAAAAAATACTGAATTTCGAGTAAGATTTTAAACGGAAAGTCTTCAATCAAAAGGCAAATTTTAAAGCTTAGACACATTAAACGAATGGACCACATATGTTTCGTGTTGGATGCAGTCCTAACCTGTACAAAAGTTAACTTAAAGCAGACATGTTGACTGCTTTCCAATTAACTTTAGAAATTTAAAGCAGACAAACAAGTTAATTTCGTCGTTAGTAGACCACACCTAAGGTCTGCATTTTTGGACAGCTGCAGTCCTGTTCATAAGTCTGCTCCAGACCAGACCTGTAGACAAGTCTGCTTATGACAGATAACGGTGTTTAAGATTTTTCTTTTAAACTGAGCTTTTATTATGTCAACAATAATCGCATTGTTATTTTCCCCCGGTACAGCAAATTTCTTTACTCGTTAGACCATTTATAGATTGATATTATACACATTAAAACAAATAAAATTGAGAATGTAAATTGGGATTGTGTCAAAGAGACAACCCGACCATAGAACAGACAAAAGCAGAAGGTCACCAACAGGTCTTCAATGTAGCAAGAAATTCCTGCACCCGGAGAAGTCCTTCAGGAATATGACAGTTCTTGTCCATTCGTTTTTGATGCGTTTTGTTATTTGATTTTGCCATGTGATTATGGACTTTCCGAATTGATTTTCCTCTGAGTTCAGTATTTTTGTGATTTTACTTTTTTTTTCAGCTGGCACTTAAACATATATTAATATGTAGGACTCGGAGGTGCGATGGGGACGCTGAAGTGCGATGGTCACGCTGAAGTGCGATGGTCTACGCCGAAGTGCGATAGTCTTACGCTGAAGTGCGATTGTCTATTTGACGCATGATCGCTAGTTAAACCTCCTTTCTACAGACTTTCATGTATCATTATAAGTAGATTTTTTCATATATTTTTTTTTAATTTATATCCATGATAATTGTTTATGGCTGTCCTTAATTCAGTTATATGCTAAATGAGAGCTCGTACATGTGGACATCATCATTTTATCTAGGCCTATACGTTGTTTCTCTCATGAGTGCCTCGTGTATAATCACTTTAATGAAGAAAGTTCGTCTGCAGACCCGAATGTATTGAGAGAATGTTATTCACCATCGAACATTAAACAGAACCTTTTGTAGATTTCCCCTATCCACCCAAAAATACTCCCCCGTTTCACGTTGTATTAAAATATTATAAGACCCGTATCATGTCAGTAACTGCTAGTAGTCCTTTTTTAATTTAGTTTATCAATGTAATTTTGCTTATACAATTACTTAATTTTGTTACCTATTCTGACATCGGACACTAACTTCTTTTAAACTAAGGTTTACTGTGTGTATTATTGTTGTTTTGTTTTGTTCAATCTACATTGACTAGAGGTATAGGGGAACGGGGTTGATTTTTCACTAAGCATGTTTAAACCCGTCGCCTTTTTGAGCCTGTGTAAATTCAGAAGCCTCTGGCCTTTGTAGGTCTTGTTTTTTGTGTTTTATTTAAGTTCATTTTTATGATTAGGAATTTAGTATGACGTTCATTTTCAATGAACTAGTACACTTTTAGTTTATTGACCAGCTGAAGTCCGTCTCCAATTGTAGGCTTTTTTCACTGTGTTGAAGACCCACCCTTTGATTACCTTCGGTTGTTTTGTTCTACTCTATAGTCGAGTTGTTGTTTCTTTGACACAATCCCCATTTCACTCTCTATTTTACATTGACTTATACATCGACAAGAAAAGCTTAGCAAATGAGGTTTGTGTAGACCATCGCACTTCAGCGTTACCACAATCGCACTTCGGCGTAGCTATCAACAAGATAGCGTCACAATAACACCATCGCACTTCGGCGTGATCAAAAACGTACTTCAGCGTAAAACCATCTCATCTCAGTGTGACCATCGCGGTTCGGAGTACCATCGCGGTTCAGAGTCCTGCATATATATATACAACTCGTCTTAAACATCAACCCAACAATGTTAGATCTGTAAATTTGCTTTCGCAATTTTTTTGTTCTTCCCTCGCCGGGATTAGAACCCATGCCACTGAGATATCGTGACACCAAATCGCCTGCTCTGTAGCCGTCCCGCTAGACCACACGATATATATATATATACAACTCGTCTAAACATCAACCCAACAATGTTAGATCTGTAAATTTGCTTTTTCCCTCGCCGGGATTCGAACCCATGCTACTGTGATATCGTGACACCAAATCGCCTGCACTGCAGCCGTCCCGCTAGACCACACGACCACCTGGGCTCTCAAAAAAAAGAGCTTTCGGTGGCCATATGTTACCTTTCCACGTCAGTTTTAATCTAGCGGCGTACTACAGTACATGATATATAAGGCATGAAGATGTTATTGTTACAGATCAGCTAAATTATCTATAGTAAAGGATCCTACAAATTAATGTAAGATACAGTCACAGAAAATAATTATATTCATAAGTACGTCTGAGTCAGTGACAACCCTACAACAGATGTATCCATCGGATCGCCATCAATGATGGTGATACATGGCTGTGTACATAATGTATATACAACTCGTCTAAACATCAACCCAACAATGTTAGATCTTGATGTCAGAAGATGTAACTAAAGAAAATAAACAAAATGACAATAATACATAAATAACAACAGACTACTAGCAGTTAACAGACATGCCAGCTCCAGACTGCAATTAAACTGATTGAAAGATTATGTCTTTATCAAATGTATATCAGGCACAATCCTTCCCGTTAGGGTTTCGTATCATACCATTATAACATATATGAGAAAAACATAACCCGTGTCATGCCAAAAACTGGTTTTGAAATAAATATGTTTAGTTCAGATGCAAAGACTCTATAAGTGGATATAAACCCCAAAATATGCAACCTTTAATGACCTACAAACAGTTTCGTAATTATATCCCTTCTTAATAAGTCTGTTTAAATGTGTTGTTAGCTGCTGAGGTGAATACTGACATTTTTGTGGTTTATAAAGAATATTTCCATAAAAATTGGATATGAAATACCTGAACGTATAAGAAGTCTTCATGTAGAGCAATATTTACGAATGATGCCCTTATACCGATGATACAATTTAGTAAAAGTGTTGACTACAAAATGTAGTTTGAGATATCGAAAACCCTTGTATAATTTTCAGTAACACACACATTTCTCTGGTTAAAAACTTAAACAATGTTACATACACGAGCGAATCGATCAATTTGAGATATATAACCATCGTGAGAGGGTTACAAGGGAACGTCCGAGTCACATCTAAAAATGGATAATCTAACGAAACTTGTAAAATGTCCGTATACATAAAGTGTTGAATTTTTATGAACAATCTCGTCAATTTCATCCGATTTGCCTTTATCGATTATAAATGATATACTAATATAGTATGGGACGTCCGAAAAATATGCCCGTTGTGCACATGAACAAAACAGCTGCCTATTGAAGTTAAGCAACAAACAAAATCAATTAACATAATATACTTACAGTAAACTTTTCCCAGAAGTGAAATTTTTATACTTTTCATTTTAAAGTTCAAACGATATCAGACATGTCAGTGTTGAGTGACGCGGTCAAATAGTTTTGTTGTACACCCCATTATGAACTACGATGAACTATGAACTTTAGTGACGGTTCAATATAATGAATACAGGGATTAACTGCTAATAATCTTAATTGATGCTAAAAATATTTTGCATTTATTGTAACGTATCAATATACGCATGTATATAGAACAAAAGTAGGACAAGCTGATACTCTAAATTTATTCGGACAAAATTTGTAAGTTATTGTGTTCCAATATTGCTGACTTTTGTATTATACATTCAACCCTGACATAAAACTACTGCTGATTTTACATACGGCTGAATAAATCTTTTTCAAAAAGTGCACAAATATGTTAATTTTTTAGTTAATGCAGTTAAAAATTTTGTTATAGGAGTCAGCCTGAGGTGTCACAATTTTGTTGCGAGACAATATTTTGAACAAAAAGAGGAAATTCTGACAATCTAAATTGATTCGAAAAATAATAATGTATTCATGTTATGTTCCAATATTGGGGTCATTTATATTATACATTACATCCGGATATGAAAATATGTCTGAATAATAATGCGGTTATATAGATTTACATAATAAAGTGCAAAAATAGTAAGTTGTGGTTGATGAAGCAAAAAAAAAATGTTGTTAGAGTCTGCCTGATGTACCAAAAACTATTGAAATGTTGTTAGGTATCAATATATTTAATAAAAAGAGGACAGGCTTGCATTCAAAATGTGTGCGAACAACATTGTGTAGTTATTGTGCTTAACTATTGTTGTCATTTGAATTTAACATTTTTATTCGGACACAAGCTATTGCTGATTAACTGAATGTACTGGAGTCTTCCTGTATTCGGTGCACCCCTCGAGAGCTGCGAGGATACATTGAAATCCACGTACACTCCCTTTCGGGATTAAAGGAGATGTGTTACTTACTTATTTAAAACATTATTTCCAAGGACAATCCCCATCAAATCACAAACGGAGTTCAAGGACACTAAGAAAAAAAGAAAATAAGTATATGATAGGAATTATGTCTATCAGTGTCCAACGAATATACAAACATTATATAACAGTAAATTCCATTTAAAAAACAATAAAAAAAATTAAAAAAAAACAGAGTAAAATTGATAAAGTAAAACGATTTAAAGGTTATAGTGAATTATATATTGAAAATGTTTACTGATAACAGCAAAAGCATTATTATGTCTTGCTACTCATGAATGCACTGAGTATGATCAGAATTTATTTATAAACAATATCCAACTTTTTTGAGATTGGCAAACATTCTTAAATAGTACAAAAATTTCACTTCATATTTAATAGTGTGTCTTTCTATGTTGTGATGTTACACTATTGTTTCATGTAAGGGTGAACATTGGTTCCTATTAAAACGTTTAAACCAACTGCATTTATTTGCAACTGTTCTGAGTAATAAACCTGACGCTAAGTTGTTACTGTTTGTTATTGTGGTTCATAAATATTTCTCGTATCTCGTTTCTTTTCATATAGATTAGACCGTTGATTCTTCTGTTTCGTGGTTTTATACGTCTAGTCAATGTTTTTGGGTCCTTTATAGCTTGGTGTTCTGTGTGAATCAAGGCTCCGTGTTAAAACCCGTAATTTGACTTTGACTTTACAAACTCGGACTTGAATGAAGAGCTAACAACTCATTGGCACCCATACCGCATCTTCTTAAATATATAAATATAGGTAATAACATATACATAAGTTGAACGTTTATGATTTTATCAATACGCATAATACTCAAGACGTTGGTTGGTTCCAATTTGCAATACTGAATTTACTGATCTCTGATTAGCCCATAAAAGACCGATGGTCATTAATGTTCGTATACCAATACATGTAAAGAGGTATATGATCATAAGGGGATGAATAAAAAAATATAACATATTTGACATGGCTGTAGTTCACTTTGTGAGCGGGAAGTGAAACCTTACTTCAATTTCTTGCCTTCAACTTTATGACATATCTATTGTACTTTCTTTAATTCAATTTAAGTTCTTTCGTCATGTTGGCCTATCATTCCTCGACACAGGCCAGTAGGAACATATTTATTGTCTAAAATAACGAATAGATTAACAGTTACGATGTCTTAAGGAGTTTCTCAGTTTCAAAATAACAAGCTTTCCATAACACTAGTATATATTGATAGGGTATTAACAAAGAAACCAAAAACGCTAAAAATAAATATAGGTCAATATGCTTGTTTTCGAGATATAAGCCATTGAAATGTTAAGTTCTCAAAAACTATTAGAAAATAACAAAGATGTTATAAGACTTTTTACGGGTGGCTTATTTTTATACATGAAAAATTAATAAAGATTTATAAAAGAAAAATGGGGGTCAATGGGCAATTACTGTTAAGGCATTCAAATGGATAAAACTAGAGGATTAAAAAAATCTGTCAAAAATCTTAAAACATGACAAGCTTTTCATTACACCAGTATATATTGATGGGAGATTATTAAATTTGCCAAAAGTGCAAAAACAAAATATATGTCAATGTGCTTGTTTTCGAGATATTAGACATTTAAATTTTGGCGTGAAATTGTTCTCTCTTGATTTTTCGTAGCTTTTTCATTGACATGTTTAAGTGCCCAAAAACTATTAAAAATAAAAGGATTTTATTAGACTTTTACAAATGGCTAACAATTATACATGTAAAAGATTTATAAAAAGAAAAATGGGGGTCAATGGGAAACTTTTTTAAGCCATTCAAATGGATTAAAACATAGGATTCCGAACATCTGACAAAAATCCCAAAACATGACAAGCTAACATCCTTAAGATGTGGTATGATTGCCAATAAGTTTACTCTTTATCCAAGTCACAATTTGTAAAGGTAAACCATTGAAGGTCAAATTACGTTTTTAACAGCATTGGCTCACACCGGCAGCAAGCTATAAAAGCCAAACAAAATTACTAGACGTGTTAAACCATTCAAACAAAAGAACCAATGGTATAATCTATTTATAAAAAAAAAAAACATATACGAGAAACATTTATACTATTTGTTTCTGATGCACAAATAATTCTTGATATATGTATAATTGCACTTCAAGTATTCCCTTATTCCTATGCATATTAATTATAATGATTTGTCCTAGTATGTATAGTTCATTTCCAGTAAATCACAACCGGATTTAGGGACAGATAGTCATATATATATATACAACTATTAATGAATAATTGAAATCAAGATGTTATTTCTAATTTGTCCTGGGTGAATTTGCAGAGCATATCTTGACTATATTGACGTTTTTATTTGAAAAAAAAAAACACTCTCTTGTGTTGTTGTTTTCCTCTAATAGTTGATGTGTTTACCTCAGTTTTAGTTTGTAAGCCAGCTTTGGTTTCTCTTTATGACTTTCGAACAGTGGTATACTACTATTGCCTTTATCTATAACTTCATTATTAAATAAAATCTTTCCAATTCAATTTATTTCAACCCTTTCATCTTAATGATAACACTAGTTATTCTAAAACTCTCCAGTTCCTTTGTTCAAAGGGTTGTCAGGTTTAATGGTATATTTTCATGTTCGGATTTTTCTATCTTTTTCTAATTGAAATTTCTTTATTTAATACTTAGTTAAATCAAAATTGTACATTTTTTGTAGATGCCCCTGTATCCTTCTAACAACCGAAAGTAAACAACATAATTGCACAAGAGCTGTTTTAATTACATGTCCTGATAGATTTAAACTCACACATAACTAACTCGCAATACATGTGTAAGATTTGTCTCCCGTTCTCAAGACATATTCATGAATATAATGAATTTCAGCAATTTATTCAACACTTCCCATATTTTTTTTATTCTTTGACAATTAACTTTTTTCCATTTCGGCCGTTAAAAAGTTATAATACTAATTTTAGAAAAAAAATATTTCAGTATTTTTGAAATCAAATTAATTATTTTTACCGTTTTATGATTTGATGTTTGTATATTTATTTTGTAATCGATATTCTACTAATCAAATCAAAGTTACACTAAACTTGTTGAGCTCTTCTGTGGTCAAAACTAAGGTCGCCGTAGGCATTTACTTCAAATGAAACTTTAGATTAACGAATCAAGGAGTCACCAATATCCTTGACACGATGTACTCTGAGAAAATCGATTTGATATATATATATATATATATATATATATATATATCGAAAATAATAAAAATGTCTTGTTAGCAATCGCAAACTCCTTAATACTCATTCTGTAGACTGATGCAAAAAGAGGCAGACACAGTGGTTAAATTAATGTGAAAGATAAATTGTTAATTATTATCTTATTAAACTATGGCTATTATTAAATCTACGACCTTGTGATGAAACATGGCAACGAACTAAAGTTGTATAATTTGTAAATTAACATGATAAACAACTCTTTTTCATGATTATCATTTGATTTTGATATATTTAAGAAAAAACTCGATTTGAAACATATAATTTAGTTTTTTTTCTTTTCTTTAAATATGTGTGATGAGCAAGGCATATTGAGGGATCATTCTTCAGTAAATAAATAGACAGATAATCTTAAAAAAACACGTTTTCTAATAAATGTCTCTAATGTTTTAAAGATTTATACAACAGCCAGGAAAACCAACGGTCTAGTCTATATAAAAAAAAACATATTATATATATATATATATATATATATATATATATATATATATATATATATATATATATATATATATATATATATATATATATATATACATTTGATAACATTTGATGATTGAAAAGTTATGCACAAGAGATTTCGTGCTCATGTTTTACCTGCCTAGATATTGCAGTTCCCACTAGACATCAGCTGTGTCAATCATAAATTTATTCTAAGTTGTATTGTTTAATCTATCTTTTAATAGTCAACAATAATCTTTGCAATTTTGAACTTATATGAAAACGTTAAAAATAAAACTTATGAGAAATATCAAATCTTAATCTATTTATTTATTAGCAAGTACAAATTCGTTACGCCATATAATGGCATTTACACACCTAAATTTATATTAAACGCGCTTGCGTGTTTTAACTATACCCGCTTATTATTAATGGTGTACTCCTTATACACAAATGCTTACACAAAAACTATCGAAACTGTTACGAGAAGAACGAGTAAAACAGATCCTCTTTAATTCAATTGGTTGACTATGACGATGCGTCGTTGTTTTAACGTAATAGCAACGTGTTTACGAGATCCTATATACAATGTAACTTGTGTAATCCGACACACTTGGGGACCGGAAACAAAAGTGGGATTAAACAGAGTGTCAGAATACTCATGTTTTTTTCTGCATGGAAATGAATATTTTGAGACTAGAAAATGTGTAAGTTAAAGCAGGATGTTTTAAATACTCCAGTGTCGGATTAGGCAAGTTACATTGAAAAAATGATCAACAATAGTTAAGTGTATTCCCAATTGTTACTTTTTTGTATACTGTTAATCCGCGTTTTGCTTGTCGCTTGTATAGCTGGAAACGCTCATCCTGTCGACGTCCTCAGTCTCGCTCTTTTTACATGTGTTAGTGTTCATGTGATTCACTCTGGTTTTTTTTTTTTTTGTTACATTGATTTGTCGAATTTCCTACTTGATTTGGCCTCATATCTATTTAACTGGAGCGTCAGTGGTGAATTTGGTTTAGAGAAAATGAGCGTTCAATTATAAGCTTGTTATTTTGAATCTTCTTACTTGATTGATGCGGTATGGACATGGGTAAACTTTGTCTCTCTAATTAAAAAAAAAGAACGATTCAGGTTTATTTTGAACACATACTTAAATTACTATTAAAATTCGTTGATATAGTTCAGTTTTGGGGTCGTTCAGGTTAATGTCAATAAAGTTAAATTTACCAAAAACGCTTGAAGGGTGTAAATTACTTTAAGAATAAAATTTCACTGTTCTTGGCTATATCTTACATTTTTCATGAGCGATACATGTAATTTGCTGTTTATGTGGCAAATTTATCCTTTCCGAACCCATTGAATAAAAACAAATTATCAACATGCGGTTTCCGTAAATCTCAGAAGAAGGTTACTTAAATTGTTCCCGATATACGAGTGATGACTACTGGTCTGGTCTTATCCTCTGTGTCAAAACGCCTGCTTTTGGTAGGTATTGTCGAAATAGCGTATAATAAAACCCCACAAAATGTGTCAGACTATTTGTTTGGGACACACTTTTTTTGCAATATACATTTAAAAGACGTAGTTTAATGAAGACCAAACATCTATCAAAATATCAAGATCTTTTGACAGTTTATTTTAAAGAGTGTATGCTTTAAAGAAGATAAAGATATTGGGAAACACATTCGAAATGTTTTGAATAACTGTTTATTCAGGTTAACTTCTATTGTTACTTGAAACGATTTCCTATCAATGTAAGAAAATCAATGGCCTATTTTATAGATAAACATATGAACAAAGTTTATATATAAGCAATATTATGCCTAAACAAAAAATCATTTAGTGCTTTTTTATGAAATATCTATATCTATAGCTATAGAATATTCATTTTTTTAGTTTTAGTAATTCAGAAAAGGTGGGGAAAAAATTCAAAGCAAAAAGTCCTTAATCAAATGCCAAAATCAAATAATAAAACACATCAAACGAATGGACAAAAACTGTAATTTTCCAGACTTGGTACAGGCATTTTCAAATGTAGAATGTGTATTAAACCTGGTTTTATAGCGCTAAACCTCTCAGTTGTATGACAGAGGCATCAAATTTTATTAAATTTACAACGATGCGTGAATATCTCATACAACCAATCTCCATATCCTCTTTCCAATGAGTTGTTCGTTATCACATGTTGACGCTTTAAACTCGATTGACATTAAACATGATGAAAGCTGGGTGATTATTTTTGTACATATTCAAAGCCGTAACAAACTAATGTTTATTTAGAATTATTCGAAAGTTTCGAAACAGAAATAAGTTGGCTTGAACATAACTTAATTTTAGAATAAGTTGTATCATCAAAATATTGATTGATTGATTGTTGGTTGCTTTACCAAAATATATATAAACAAAAACTGTTTAGTGTCTTTAAATATCAGCTTTTTTTACAAGGCTAGGAAACATGGTGTATGCGAGCTTTTAGCGAGCTATTACATTTGTTTCGAGCCGAGTACAAATACAGCTGATATGTAAAGACACTAAACAGTTATTGTCATTATCCTGCAAATAGTTCTGTATATTATTTGTGTTTTGAAAGACACAAAAACCCATGTTTTGCATTATTTTTTATTTGAAATCCCTAAAGGCCCGTGTAGAAGTAAAGATACAATAATCACACATTCAACTTAAGGCGGGTTCGCAAAAAAGAATTACGAATGTTCAACAATAATACATCGTTCAAGGTGAATGAATATCTATTTTAACATAACAACTTATTTCAACAGTAAAAAAAAATAACAAAACATTGTCAAATTAAAAACAGGAGTGTACGAGTTGTCATACGCTTCAGACCCGATATTCACTAAACATGCATGCTGAAATTGACATGGTTGTTTTTGTAACAGAATGATACACATTCAAGCTTTGAAATCAATAATTGTCATCGTAGAAAAGACTGCTGCTCATGTGTATATGTTATCAGAAAATTGGTGTGATTCTTATTGCTCTAAAGAAATGTTTGAAAACAAACAGAACGTATAAAAGTATTCGTTAATTCGCAATTAATACGTCATTGGAATGTGACTACAATACACATTCTGAGGTCACGCAGGTTCATACAATACTCAGTCCGGCAGTGTGCAGAGCTTTAAAGCGATATCTGTAAAGTATACAGATACAGCATAGCGATATCTGTAGGGCTGTATCTGTATAGTAGAACACCCAATTGCAGGATAAAATGAAATAAATGGTTTAATAAATGTAATATATCGGTAATCTATAAATATCATAGTAGATAAGGTTATTCCTCACATATTACGACCCAACATGAAAATTGAGAATGTAACCTTTCAATTAGATAGAGCACGTTTATCCAAACAAAATGAGAAGTGTTTGTTAAAGGCAAGTTCAAAGTTTTTTATTAAGGAATTGTTCAACCACGTTTATCAACACAAAATATGAGAAGTGTTTGTTAAAGGCAAGTTCAAAGTTCTGAGTATTTTTTTTTCATTAAGGAATTGTTTGTATTTCAGCTCTTTGAAAATACTGTTTTTTTTTTTCTGAAATCATTTACCAGGACATTATGCAGCTATGTATTGCTACGCGTTGTTTAGACGGATAGTGTTTCACATGGATTATTTATTTAATGCATTTATTATTTTTTTTTATTTTCCCTACAATGATTTTAATGGGCAGAGCAATAATATCCAGTTCGGTTGAAATATATCTAAATATTTTTTGTTTATATTTGAACTTAAACTCGAAAGTTAAAAAAGCATTCGTGTTTGTTTTACTGTAATAACCTAGACGATATTCCTGGTTGAAATGATGTCCATAGTGAGAGAGGGCATGACTGACCTCTAGATGTCTTTTTTGATAATTATGGAGGTTGGATTTCTGCTGCAATAATTTATATCCAGCCGTTTTCAGTTGTTGTTGTTGTCATGGTTATGTTGAGTGCGATAGGAATAATACTGTACAAAATATATAGCTTTAATCAATAAGAAAAATCCCATTTATTTTGTATAACACGTTTTTACTTTACATAAAAAAATATTTCTGGTTCGTTTTCTTTAAGAATGGAAAACATTTAAATACATCTAATATCTAAATCATGTCCTTCTTGTGAGATCGACAAATATTTCCAGAAATGTATTTACGTATGCGTCAGTCGATGTAGCAATCTTATTTTAATTATGTGCAAGATTTGATTTAAAATTTGATGTGTTTTTGAAATTTTAGAATCTAATTAAAGCTTAATCTAAAGTGTCATTACATTTTTAATCATTGCAGTGAATCTGACGTAAGTTTAAAAAAATAACATTTAATCTAAAGTATATTTTAATGTGGTATATAACGTTTATTTGATTAGCATTTCCTTGTTTTGCAGCTTTCCTTTGATAAAAATGTCATGGCATACCCCAAGTATCTAGTATACTAATCATGTACTTGAACTTGAATGCACTAATTCGTAATTGCCTTGGTTTGTTTCTTCTAAATAGACGAATGAAATTTAAATCTCGGTAAACTATTGTTTCCATAAAGTTAGACTATCGGTTTGGGTTGCGAAGAATGCCTTTAATATTGTGTTAGTTAGTTAGGGAAAAAAACAGAAAGTTTACATCGATATAAGAAATTAATGAATATAGAATGAGTTCCAAAAAGACATTATCCAGTCAAATAAAAATTTGTAAAAGTAAACCATTATAGGTCTTTTGAAAGTACAACTTTCAACACTGAGTCTGGCCTCTCACCGAACAGCAAGCTATAAAGGGATCCAAAAATACATAAATTGATATTACTTTCATATTTCCTTCTTCTACTCTGGTAGTTATTTAATAAATTTTGCATCTCCAAACTAAAGGAATGTCGATTGATATGAACTTATGTTTAAGGAGAAACAAGTTGATATCATTAGTATTAGAATCAATGCTTGTTTGAATTATTAATAATAATTTCCATCGAGAATATGACAGCTTGCTACAACAATGCAATTTCGACCAAAGTTTTTACAGATATATATTTTTCAATTAAGTGGTATCTGATATACATGTATTGTCGTTTAATAATCTGCATGTGTATCAATTATATATGTCTAATTAACGATGCAAACAGGGAGATGTAAGTGTCTTTTAAACTTAAAATTACTGTATTCAGTTGACATTTTGATATCAAAATATTGAAATATGACATCAAAGCTTGTGTAATTTTGATATACGTACAATTTCTTTATTGATTTGTGCATCGATAAACTACTGTTGACTTAACATGTATTAACTGTTATGTTAAGTAACACTTTTAGTTATTGTATGTTTACTTTAAATTGGTATCTACTGATAATTCCTTTTGTAGGAATGGTGAATTAAACCCGGTGATATAGCTTGCTAACCTTCTCACTTGTTTGACAGTATTATAAAATTACTATATATTGTATAACAATGTATGCACAAAACAAACAGACTCAATAGGTAAAAATGTAAAAAAAAAAAGGAGTACAGCAGTCAACATTGTGTTACAATCTCAATTACTACAATAAAAAATAGATAATTTTTTATATAAACAAACATTTACCATTACACTATAACAAAATCACGGGATGTATAAGTTCAAAGCCACGTCACATGCTAGAAAGATACACAAACAGGCACACAGACAAAGCACATTAGCAAAAGAGAAGAACATGAATACAGAAATACAGAAGTAGCATAATACACATGATTGCTATACTGTATTTTTACACAACTTTAACTTTTGATCCCATTTAATAACACGTTGACAAGTTTGTTTTAATAGTTTTTTTGCATAGAATAATACCAATATTACAAAACTATGGGAATGTCATACTATCACTTCAAACTGGTCTGAGTATGAAAAGATCATATTTTGTGCTCGTACCGGTCGAGCACATATTTTACTTGAATAGACTCGACATTATATCGACAAAACTTAACTGTAATTAACTGTCCAGTATCATCTGTCCTCTGCCTTTCTGGTCGAGAACTAAATATGTTCTTTTCAGACTCTGAGCAAGTTGTAGTGTAAAAAAACAGGTTTTACAACACACAACATCATGTTCAAATATATGAACCACGACAAGATAAGCAACGATGACAAATATAATCGCAGAAACTCAAGGCAAAGAAGATTAAGACTTTATAACACGAACAAAACCAAAATTAAAGCCGTGTTGAAATTATGTTATCTAGAAGTGTCAGCAGTTCAAATAATTTACAATGACATGTGCTAAGAAAAATTATGAACGGTAGAAATACTGATGTTTTTGTTATCCTTGTCATTGCATTTGTATAACTAGTTGATTGAATTTACTATCAATCACACAATAATTGTTACTTAACTTTACCTAATAAAAAAAAAAATGCAAGGAATAGTTGATATATCAATTCAAAAACAAATTTCAGAGATATTTCCGGAAAATGTTATATGTTTGTTTGTACATAAACATGATGAACTGGTTATGCGTAATATATCTGAGTTCACGATTAATCAAAGTCTATTGTGGAATGTTTCTCACTAGGATCAAGATCAATATACAACTCAAGAGTTTTTTGTCCAAGTTGACAATAATAATAAGTACAGTATTTGGAAGCTACAAAACGAAATGTTTATTTTTTTCACGGTTGTATTAAATGATATCGTCATACTGATGAGTTAGTTTAGATAAAAGTCAACAATCCCTTAACCTGTATATGACAAACACTAATATAGATATAAGAAAAATAGTTCGCAATATTTCATCTATTTCTTTTTCGTAATTAGTGTAATGTTTCATATAAACATATTGTAAGCGACGAGATTAAAAAAAAACATTTTTTTTCAATCATGGTAGTTTATGTAGATTAATTTGATCAACACTCTAACGAATCTATAAGAGCAAAAAGGAAATATGTCTTTTCAAATGTCAGATAAAAACCAGTTAAAAATTTTCCCTGCTTGATGTTTATTACAAAGGAAGAAAACAGCTACGTTTTACTTTTTTTGCATACAATGTTTCATTTTAGTAAAAAGCTAGTATGAATAAAACATAATTTCAAAGTCCATTCTTAGTCAAAATATTTTTAGTGCCAAATTTGCACATGGGACTTAAATGTGATGTATATGTCAAGTTTTCTTGTAGAAAAAAAAAATCTTTTTTTTGCCCGAATTAATATTTGAGCGTTTTTTGATAATTGATTAACTAGGAACAAAAATGTACAATGAATGGAATGCAGTTTCTTCTTTTTAAATATTTAAAGGAAAAGGTGCCTTTAACATAATGCAGTCGGAAATTTAATGGTTTTTAATAATAAATCATGTAATATGTTCATAAACTAATTTTTTACAATTGTTTTGTTTAAAATTAGAAGAAAACAATTGGTCATGCTAAATTAACACAAAATTACACAACTATTACTAACACTCTAAAATAAGTACTCTGCTCATGTTACAAAGAATTCATTTAAATAACGCAAATTTGATCATTCCGGATCTTTCAACAATGGAGTGTATGTTACTCAAACAATGATGATATAGCATGTATAGGACAAGCATATAACTAGTAGGATCAGTCACAAGCATTAAATCTTGATCAAACATAAACTTTTTGGTATATAATTTATCTCTTATGAATATTACTTGTCAGTAAAGAGAGTACAACTCAAAGATTAAAACTTTGATTTGAGCAGTGATATGTAAAACAGTGTAGTAGTTTATTTGGCACAAGTAAAAACATGATTATGAAGGAAATCAACTAACATTTGTTGTTAAAAAATAAAACAATACGGGTAAAATACTATTAAGATACTCAATGTTTTCTCCGGTTTAAATTCAAAGACGGTTATCTTAAATAAATACATAAGTTTATCGTAGATAATTATTTCGATACGTTATACTATTAGATTAGAATCATTAGTCAAGAAATAGTTGACGTCACTTAATAGACTTTCTTAATCATATCAAAGGACGAAACCTAATTAGTTTATAAGACAGAACGCTCGTTTATCTTGAAACCTCATTTAATCAATATCTATAATATTATTGACACGTAGTTTGTTTTTATTGATCATACGCCTACACAATGCGAAAAATCAAAGTAAATTCCATGATTTGAAAGCTGACTATAATCGTGTGCCAATCTTGACCTACTTTTCAGTTTTAAAAATTCACGTAGAAAAAACCCAGTGTATATGCTGGGATTCGAACTCAAGACCTTTAGCATATCAAGCCACGACACATACCACTACACCAGGACGACTGGATACGAACTAACAGTAATTTAACATACTAAAAGGAAGCACTATCTTCTTATAAGTTGGGCGAGCTGGCAGACCTTTAATCAGTGGGGTTTAAAACTTTTTCGTTAATAAGTGAGTTGTGAGACTGATTGTTCAATTTGATTTTACACATTTTTAAAGTGGGGCGAGTCGGTAAACAAGAGTGGGGCGATTTTTTTATAAAGTGGCGATATAGTGTTGGCCGATTGTCAAGTGGGGCAAGTTGACATTGTTTGATATCTACTCACTGTGTTCGGGGGTCATAAAGGGTATACATCATATAGTAATATATAAAGTATAGTATAATGGTTGTGTGGCGTTCTAAACTATATTTTATGAATTGTAAATGGTTTGGGATGTAAAATAGTTATCCCACTCGGACTTTGTGTGTCAGTGTCAGATCACCCTCTGGCCTCCGACCATCGGAGTGATCCTATACTGACACACCGCGTCATTGTGGGATAACTATTAAAGACTGAACTCAGTTAAAGGATTTAATTTTCAGACTTTTCAGATGATTATTAGAAAACAATACCGTGTAATACTTAAATTCATTCCATAGAGAGCGTGGATACTATGAAATTTTAAAAATGATCAAACAATTAGATGTTTCCAGAGATATCTAGAAATTACATACACTGACTACTTAAACATAATAAAGTTCAATTCAATAAAGCAAATTATTCTTGATAATGGAGAGGTCTTATGATATATATTCAATATAGATGAACAACAGCAACAAAAGATAACAGACTCCTGAAATCGTTCAAGCAGGTTGATAAAGCATAAGGAGGGTATATAAAAGAGGGACGAAAGATACCAAAGGGACAGTCAATCTCATAAATCGAAAATAAACTAACAACGCCATGGCTAAAAATGAAAACAAAACAACAGACAAACAATAGTACACATGACACAACATAGAAAACTAAAGAATAAACAACACGAACCTCACCAAAAACTAGGGGTGATCTCAGGTGCTCCGGAAGGGTAAGCAGATCCGGCTCTACGTCTGGCATCCGTCGAGTTGCTTATGTGATAACAAATCCGGTAAATAGTCTAATTCGGTAGGTCACATTCATGAAAGGGAAGGGGATTGTAGTTACGACGTGAGGAACATATCCGATATTATTTGTGAACTGGTTATTCCATAACGGTCAACCAACTCGTAATGGCGTCCCTAACATTTACGAAGGGATGATTTCAACTTCACCATTTGGAACTTTTGGTTTAATAGCTTCCTCTATCAAGAAAATCATCATAGGAAATGCAAGCACGGGAATATCGTATCAATTAGGAAATATATACCCCGTATGCAGGTGCTGCTGGAATGTTGCTACTCAGAAATGGAAAATTCATAATTGGAGAGCTGAAATCATCTCTTTGTCGTAAAGTCTGGTATTCAACCAACCCTCGTTGTCAATTTCTAGATGTAAGTCAAGATATGAGGCCGACTTAACTGTATCTGTAGTATCCTTTATCCCAAGTTCGATAGGATAGATGCGTTCCACAGAGTCACCAAATTTTGAATCCTTTAGTGAAAGAACATCATCTATATAGCGGAAAATAGAGTTAAAGGATATAAATGAGTTTTGAGCACTCAGCTAACCTTGTAATGTAGTGTCAAAGCAAAACGTCAATCAGTACTGTACTTTTGTTCGCTTATCATGTTTTGGAAGTTTTGTCAGATTTTCTCTCGTTTTGTCCATTTGAATGCCTTAAAAGTTTTTACCCATTGACCCCCATTTCTCTTTCTATGAATCTTTTACGTGTATAATTATAAGACATCTGTAAAAGTCTTATAAAATCTTTATTATTTCTAATATAGTTTTTTCTAACTTAAACTTTTGAATGATAAAGCTATAAAAAATCAAGAGAAAACATTTAAAAATTTCAATAACTAATATTTCGAAAACAAGTCTTGACCTTTATATTTTTTTTTCTCTTTTGTTCCTTTAATAGAATAACCCTCTATCAATATATACTAGTGTTATTAAAAGCTTGTTGTTTTGAAACTGACTGGTATGGTCAATGTCGTGATAATTCAATATCTTATTTAGATACGTAAATAAAGTAATGTTCTATTTTAGATTATCCGATTTACTTCGTGAAACAGAAACACCCAATTAAATTTGAAGATCTAAAAGTTTGCTTGACATGATTATGTTTAAAAAAAAGTATTACGAGTTAATTAAACTGGATCTCATCTATAATCTCTTAAAACTGAAGAAAACATAAGTTCATTAGCACTTTACACGCTTTTGAAGGAGGCAATTGAATGACAAATTTGCTCTATTAAATAATTCAAATTCAAATCGAGAAACTGTATTTTAATAGTTGAAATTCAAGTAATTTGAATTGGAAGCATTTCAATAGACATAATTTCGAGATCAAAATGTTCATAATGTAAATTTCGACTAAAAAAACAAATCGATGTTTATGTCTATTCGTGTTTTTGTGCTGTGGTAATTTTGTGTATTGTTGTCGTTCATTATTGATAATACACGTTTGTCTTTATAACTTTTATGTTTTTGTTGAATATTTATTTATTAGATAGTGATTCAGATTATAACACAAAGTACGATTGTGGATCCAAATTGTTTACATTGTGTAACCATTACGTCTGTTTGTTTTGTTTCCACATCGTGGTCAAAATAAACAAATTATATGTGACTGTCATACAAGTGAGATGTTTATCTAGCTATAAAACCAGGTTTAGTCAACCATGTTCTACATAAGAAAATGCATGTACCAAGTCAGGAATATGACAGTTGTTATCCATTCGTTTGATGTATTTTATCTTTTGAATTTTCTATTTAATTACGCACTTTTTGTTTTAATTGTTTCCTCTGTACTCGGTACTTTATTATTTTATTTTATCAATTGTAGAAACGTGTACATTTGTTTTTTCCTGATGCAAGACAAATCGTACTTATTTTGCAGGCTCCATATCTTAACCGTAACTTTGGCACGAGACGTAAGTTATAAAATCATTTGCAGTCCTTTATTATGAGTTTTAGGGTCCTTAACAAACAAACGAATTCGAACTTTTTTCAAATCTATAGATTACCATATGTGTTTGCTTTTCAACTGGTGTTGACATGAATATCAATAATGTGGTCATGTTTATAAATTTCTTATTTACAAAACTGAATTTTCGTAAAACAAAGATTTTTTTTTATTCCAGGCATAGATTACCTTAGCCGTATTTGGCACAACTTTTTGGAAATTTTATACCCTCAATGCTCTTCAACTTTGAACTTGTTTGGCTTTATAAAAAATTTGATATGAGCATCACTGATGAGTCTTATGTAGACGAAACGAGCGTCTGGCGTACTAAATTATAATCCTTGTTATTTTGATAACTATTGATCTGAGCGTCACTGATTAGTCGTATATAGACAAAACCCGCGTCTGGCATATCAAATTATAATCCTGGTACATTTGGTACATATTTATACCACTTGGTCAATATCACTGCTGGTGGACGTTATATTTTGTCACCGAGGGTATCAACACCCCAATTGTCAGCACTCCGGTGTTGACATGAATATCAATTGTATGGTCATTTTTATAAATTAAGTATTTGCAAGTATGAATTATTCGAAATACTAAGGATTTTCTTATCCCAGGCATAGATAAACTTAGTCGCATTTAACACAAGTTTTGTGAGTTTTGGGTCCTGTCTCAGAAAAAAAAATTCATATATACTTTAATATAACACAAGGTACTCAACTCTTATTTTTATTAGATGTCAGACGGTCGCAAAATTCCGTCATATACCGATTTCACGGTCGTCTACCCTACTTACAATTGCAATGACGTAAATTTGAATTGATTTATCTTCACAATGGTGTATTACACGCCTACTTTTGTTTTCGGAATCATCCTAAGCATTCCTACCCCAAGTATGTCAATCATAATTATCTCGTCTACAGACGACAAATTGGTACATGTACGAATTGTTTTGTTGTTGCTAGAAATCAGCAATACCGGTAATTGGTTCATGACTTCTGAATTTGACAGTTTCCGTGAAAATTAAGCTCCAAATGATTTTTTAACACCCATATCAATTACCAAATATAAGTAGACAAAACAACTACAAGGGAACAGCTTTTAGTCGACTTAGTGAGAACCATGGAGGCTTGAAATTTGAATGGTTACAAATGGCAATTAATGAAAATACTGATACTTCTATAATGAAAACTTAACTAAATATAATTTAAATAAGCAATGTACCGGCCTGTTCGCCATTTCTTACATGGAGGCATAAAATACTTTCAATCACGCTACACTGTACGGCGTAGACACGGTTTGTGATGATCCTCCATCGTTCATCTTTCATCCATGGAGGTCTCTTAATTTCTTACTTGTTTGGCTGTTTAACTGTTTTGATCTAAACGTCACTGATGAGTCTTCTGTAGACGAAAAGCGCGTCTGGCGTATCAAAATATACGCATGGTACCTTTGATAACTATTTGACTATATTTAATGGATTCTAGAAAAACATATTTATTAACACATGTACATTATCATGCATATAACATGTATACTTAGATGCAATGTAAATGAAAAATTATTCCATCAGGTCAAAACTGGTTTTAGTTTGTTACCCCTATTTTGTTTTTTGTCCATAGATTTACGAGTTTTGAACAGCGGTATACTATTGTTGCCTTTATTTAATGTTAGGTTATCATATATTTTATGACTTTTTCTATTCGAAATTTTATTTACATCTCACAGTTTTTAAAGTTATTTGTCATATATCTAGTCTATGTTTTTTATTGATCAACTATGTATGGGCTATATTTTGAATGCTCCAACGAATACTTTGACAAATTGCATTTTATATACACCAATATAAATTCCGGGTCGATCTCCTGAGATACTAATAGTTATCGAAGGTACCAGATTTATAATTTAATACGCCAGGCGCGCGTTTCGTCTATAAATGACTAATCAGTAACGCTCAGATGTAAAAGTTTTCCACTTGAAATACCAGTTTAACAGTCGAATATTAGCAGGTTTGTTTGATATATTAGTTTTCCGTTTCATATACTCCAATAACCGCTTCATATTCTAGGTTAATATCTAGAGATACTACGCCAACCACTTGATATACTAGGTGGAACACTTGATAACCATTTTTACCATTTTAAACAATTCTAGATATGCTTGTGTCTCCAGATACAAGAATGTCTTCTTGCGTTCATCATTTGTGAGTTCTGATATAAGGTAGACAGTTTGAGATATTAGATGGACCATTTGTGATTTTATTTTAACTGGTTGCGAATCAAGGTTGACCGCTTAGTATACTAGCTAGGTTGACCACTTGGTATACTATGTACATCGTTTGAGGTAGAATAATGATAATGTAAAGTACTTAAAAGACCATTTGAAATATTAGATTGAAAAACTAGAGATACGTTCACCTCATGTAAGAGTTAATCTATTATGATTACCGCTTATGATAATGGTTTGGTCGTTTGATATGTATGGTTGACCACTTTAGATACCAAATTGTCCTTTAAAGATACTGCTGTAAACAGTTGCTTGAGATGCCTTGTTTACCACTTGAGATAAAAGCGTCAATCGCTTAACAACTTTAATTTAGCACTGAATTTTGTGATATGTTTTTTGTTTATCTTTTTTAAATACTATGATGACTAGACCGGATACTACATTGGCCACTTGAAATACTATAGTCGACTGTTCAGGGTACTTTGAAGACCAATTGAATTAGTAGGTAGACCAATTGAGAACATAAGATATACAGTTGATTGCTGAGAAACTTATTGGACGAGTAACATGTGCATATTTCAAACATACGCCTGTACTTTACTTTTAATTACTTTTCTTATCATGATACTGCTAGTCAAAACTTAATTATCTGAGAAATGTGAAAACGATCGTGTGGACACGAAAATTAGTCGTATATTGATAATCAGATGAAAAACATTCTAAAACTTGACACTTTTAATTTTGAATTATCAGATTTACTTGGTTTATTTTTCAAGAATAGAAAAGACAATTAGAATGAAAGACATTAAAATCCATTTATTTTCGAATTGGTAAATGAATAACATTTGAAAAGTTGGATTATAGATAATAAAATTTAAAACCAAGGAGTAAACAAGAACCACAAAACCAAAGGACATTTACATAAACAGTTATAAATAATAAGAAGAAACAACACGAACTCCACTAAAAACCGGGAGTGAAATCAGGTGCTCCGGAAAGGGTAAGCATTTCGTGCACCGTATACGACACCCGTCATGTTATTTCTTTTTCAGTTTGGTAATGATGAAAGGTAGTTATGACTGAGGATATCAGATATGATTTCTGACACACTTTTGTCATAATGGCCAATCAGCTCATGATGGCGACCGTAAAATTTCTTGAGTGATGACCTTAATTTGATTGATTCATATATAGCCCTGTCTTATCAACCTCTGAGAAAGTTGTATTCCTCGTTCAACAAAATCAACGTACTTTGAGCTAGCTCTAGAGTAACGTATCAATTGAGAAATGTATACTCCATATGCTGGTGCCGCTGGGATGTTTCTACACAGAAATGGAAAGTTGACTATAAGAAAATTAAAATCATCGCGTTTGTCATAAATTTTGGTATTCAACCAACCATCAGTAGTCATTTCGAGAAAAAGGTATAAATATGAAGCAGATTTATCTTTGTCGGTAGTATCTTTAATTTCAATTTCACTCGGATATACTAAATGTAAGTGATCACTGAATCTATTATTTGTTAGAGGCAGTACATCATCAATATACCAAAAGGTGAAATAAAAAGACTGCGCTAATTTCTTTTCTCCTTTATGTACTAGCCCTTGGATAAATTCTGCTTCATAGGAATATAAAAACAAATCTGCAAATAGAGGAGCGCAATTGGTACCCATCGGGATTCCAATAGTATGTTGGAAAACCAAACCTCCAAAATCAACCAATATGTTGCCAATTAAAACGTCCAGCATGGCAGTGATATCCTGGTCGGTATATTTTTTCCTTGACTCTGTATAATTTTTCATAAAGTAAGCTGAATTCCAGTCCAAAACTAGATATTTAAGACGTTTAGTGCCCTTTTGTTTAAGAAACATAAGCTGACGAGTTCTTTCAGTCGAGCTTTAAGTTTAGTATGTTGAACAGTGGTATAAAGAGTAGAAAAATAAAGGGTTTTAATGTTGGTACAATGTTTTAATGATTGAGATTGTAAATTCATCAATAACTCTTTTGAATTTTTCATTATCCACATCTGATTAACACCACTTCTTGAATATAATTAACAGTAAGCAGTAAGCAGCCAGTATCATGTTCGTGTTATTGTAAATTATATGTTTTAAAATAAGTCACGCATATTATATGACATAGTATATGTTTTATCTGTTTTAAAAACAGAAAAAAAGAGAAAAAAACACAAATAGCGGAATGGTTTTCAGCGGTTAGGAAGTATGTGCATGTGTGTTTATATGTATGTATCGAGCTCAATGATATTAACACGTGCACACATGAAAAAGGGCAATAAGTTAAGTTAAGATATGCACTTTTTTTTATTTTGATAGATAATATATCCTGATATAATTTTAAAATATGTATGTCCTCTTGCAGGATTTGATATCAGTTGTGCGTTCCATTTTGATCACTGATACGTTTTAAAAATTGCTGGAATAGGATATCATGAAGATAGGACTCTTGTTACAGATAAATCACAATTTCTTATTGCCTAATGGAAAAACCATGCATTAATATTTTGAGTTAGGAGTTAGATATACATTTTGCTGTTTTTGTTTCTCTTGATTTGTCAAAATCGAAAACATGTTCTAAACTTCTGATAACCGAACATATAACTCTATATAATTGTTTGCATCTACTTTATTTGGTGGAAGGTTTTCTCATTTGCAATCCTACAACTTCTGCTTACTTTTATATAATACCCCAATCCCACTAGGCCACGATCGCACTACGATCTGTGAAAAAAAATGCAAATTTTGATGATCGTGGTACGATCGTGTAGGTCGCAGTAAGGTCGTACCACGGTCGTGGTGAGGTCTTCAAGATCGTGAGGAGCGTGGCCAACTTTGAACATGTTCAAAACAATCGTGGTGCGGTCGTGGCGAAATTAGGTCGTAGTAGAAGCGTAGTGAGAGCGCACTAAGATCGTAGTAAGATCGCAAAGGTCCTTGTACAATCGTAGCGAGAGCGTAGCGAAAGCGTGATTCTATTCGGAGAGATTGTGCTACGATCTCACAGCGACGTTATCACGACCTTAATACGACCATCACGTTCTCACCGCGACCCAACTACGCTTCCAATACGACTTTACCACGCTGTTCACGACCATAGTACGATTCTAGAACGCCCTTGTCGTCCTCATCACGCTCTTCTCACGACCTTACTACGTTCACGCTACGACCATCATTTTTATTGTCATTTTCACATAAAATATATAAAAAAAACTCCCTAGAGTTTGTTTGTCTGAATGTATTTATCCATTTGCTCTAACGGCTCAACCATGCTTCTCGTTTTTATATAGATTATTAGTAGTTTTTGGAACCCTTTATAGCGTGCTGTTCGGTGTGAGCCAAGGCTCCGAATTGAAGGCCGTACCTTGGACTATAATGGTTTACTTTTATAGATTTTTACGTTGATGGAGAGTTGTCTCATTGGCAATCATACCACATCTTCCTATATATATTGACACATCTGTGTCATCTCTGCTATCGTTCACTAAAATATCGTCATTTGAGCTTTATGAACCAGCAATAGGTTGTAATTTAAGTTTTGTTTGGTCGTTCCGACATCTCTTGATGACAAGTATTATACTACTTATGTGTATAGTATCAGTGTAATTGAAGTCTGGAGCTGACATGTCAGTTAACTGCTAGTAGTCTGTTGTTATTTATGTATTATTGTCATTTTGTTTATTTTCTTTAGTCACATCTTCTGACACCAGACGCGGACTTCTCTTGAATTGAATTTTAATGTGCATATTGTTATGCGTTTACTTTTCTTCATTGGCTAGAGGTATAGGGGGAGGGTTGAGATCTTACAAACATGTTTAACCCCACTATTGTTTCGCCTGTCCCAAGTCTGGAGCCTCTGGCCTTTGTTAGTCTTGTACTATTTTTACTTTTGGTTTCTTGTGTACTATTTGGAGTTTAGTATGGCGTTCATACTTTGCTCCCTCTGCCTCTACATCAACCCCTACCACCACGCCCACGTGTTCTAGTAGATTTTGGTTGCATGACTGTTTTGTTTTCAAGAAATCTCCTTTTTAATCAGAAATAGAAGGAATGGAACTATATTGATATGAAACACGATATTGACGGTACTGCTGAGAACGTAGTAAGATCGCGGTATGAACGTAGTATAATCGTGGTAAGAACGTGCTATAATCGCAGTAAGATCGTGTTGCAATCGGATAACTCGTGGTATGGTCGTAGTGAGAACGTGAAGAGCGTAGAAAGATCTTTATAAACGTAGTGAGGTCGCAGAATACGCACGGTGAGAACGTGGTTTAATCGTAGCGGGATCGTTGTAGAAGCGTAATTTGGACGTAGTAGCATCGTGAAAGCAACGAAAATTAACATTTTCATGCCGCTCATACCGCGACCTCACCGCGATCTAAAATAAATTAAAGCGTGGTGCGATCGTGGTCTAGTGGGACTGGGGCATTACATATATAATTTACTCAAACGTTATTCGACAGTTCATATTCATATTGTCACAGAATCAAAATGTTTGTTAATGCTATATTTACTTTAAAAAAAAATGATGCAATATTTTAAAGTGTTCATCACAAAACATCATTGACCAAAATGAATTAAGTTTTATTTAGGAACAAAAAGGTAGAAGACATTCCAATACGATTTAAGTTCTGTTTAAAAATGTCTATTTTATTCATTGTTTGGATAAATAATTAAAAACATTAAAAGTCTATGGCAGTTGCTGTTTTGAAAACTTTCAAGTAAGACCTGTTGGTGACCTTCTGCTTTTGTTTTTTTCTATGGTCGGGTTTTTGTCTCTTTGGCACATTCCCCATTTCCATTCTCAATTTTATAACTTGGTCAAATGTTTGCAGTTTAGCCATATAATTGTTTATACCTAAAAGTGCATACATAAATCTGTTAAAATATAAAGTTTGGAACAGAGCAAAAGTCTTATTGTTAATGCTCAAAATTGTGCCAAAATCTTTAATGCAACGCATATGCAATCTCAGTTACCTATTTCCGTTCTAGAAAATGGAAAACAATTAAGGAACTAAACAAAAAAATCACTTACACGTGTGTGTTCATTATTTGTCTTAAGTTTTTGAAACCGTGTAACTCAGTTATCTATTTATGTATCACACGAGTGCTTAAAACTATTAATGAAACGAATTCTTAAAAACGCATATAATTTACTGATTCATAAAGTGATTTCTTTACACCTTGGCCTTCCTACTCAATTTGTGAGTTTGATAATAAGTTTTCAATGTAAAAAACAAACGTCTAACTCCAACCATTGTCATGGTTGTTACATGGATCATCAAAATACATTTTGTATTCAATTTTCTAAAAACTATACAAATCTTTCGTATTCACCCTTTTTTTCTTTTTATTTGCCTACACGTAATCAGTTTATTTTGACTTATGATAAAATTGAGAATGGAAATGGGGAATGTGCCAAAGAGACAACAACCCGACCATAGAGCAGACAACAGCAGAAGGTCACCAACAGGTTTCAATGCAACGAGAAATTCCCTCACCCGGAGGCGTCCTTCAGCTGGCCCCTAAACAAATATATACTAGTTCAGTGATAATGAAGTTCGTATGTACCTTTGGTATCTTTCGCGTCTTTTCCATTCATGGAAGACAGAAGTTTTTGATTAATTCCTGTCATATTATATTTTATAATTACACGACGGGAAATTCTATAATAGTGTAAAACTTCATTTAATTCAAAATTGATTACAACCCATCCCAATTGACCTAGATACAATTTTATAGATATTAGCATTGTTACCAAGAAGAAATCGTTATTTGAAATTGTACAACCCAACGGTTCAGAGTTTTAAAAAGTACAAATATTATTGGAATTCAAACTTTGGTATAATTAAATCTAATGACACCGCGCGCTGGATTAATGAAATATGTCGGACCCATACAAATAAGAATTCTTGTCTGAACAAGAACTAATTGATTATACTCAAAACAAAAGACTTATTATGTAGGATTGTTGTACCGGGTTGAGATATAGATTAAAAAATGTTATAAGAATGTATCTATGTAGCAATAACGTCACAAAAGCTCTCTACGACCCCGTTGTATAATTTCAGTGTTACGACCTCTTGTATTGTTTTATAGGTTATGTTGTAAAGCTGACAATTCTGAGATGAATGAAAATGACTGTTTCGGAGAAAAATATATCATAAAACTGATAGGTGAGTAATTGTTGTGACATTTATTAAAAGTATATATAATATGATTTTCAGAATTGATACATCACGAGTTCATAGACTTAATTAAAGAGAGAGAAAAAGGTATATAGGATGTACTGATATAACTGATAGTGATATAATAGAGCGACATAACACATTAAATATTTCTAACCAAAGGCGGATGAAGCAACTTTGGCCTGGTGCAAAAAGAGGAAGAAGCACTGTTTTAAGGGGGCGAAACAACAACACTATAGACAAAACATCAACAACAGAATTGACACTCGAAGGTCAACAAATCACTAAAACCAAAGCATACCGAGTAAAACAAATCAACTATGAACTATGACTTTGTTATTCCTTGAATTTAATCGTGGTGATTAACTGAAAAAGCTGTGTATTCATATCTAATTATCTTCCAAGATTTTGTTTTCTTATTATTCCTATTATTTTTTGTACAGTTTATTGTGTTGTATTATTTTAGCCTTCTATACTTGTATGTCTTATAGGGAACAGGTATTTTTTTTTAAACTAAGGTAACCCAATAACTAACTAACATTGCAGTATAATGATAAAATATTTCGTAAACATTTAAGATGAAATTAACAAAACCTTTTGGACTGGTTGGTCCTTAATGCTCTTCAAGTTTTTTACCTTTGTTGGTGAGTTAAATTTTTATTTCAAGCGTCAATGGTGATTTTTTTAGGACACGCACATAAGGCGTCATCTCGTGTATATATGGTACCTTTTACTTGTTTGACGATATATTTCTACAGCGAAAAAGTGGTAGTGACATATGGAAAAAGTAATGTGTTTGTCAGTGGTTACACACATTTTATTGTTCTATAACACGTCCTAAGTGGTTTGTTTTTAAAGTGGTACATTTTGTGTTAAGCATAAGTGTTTTCAGCAAATACTTTTTTCCTTGATTTGAAAATATAAGTATAGATTATAACATGCCCTTTTCCATATTAGCCCTGGTATCGTCCCGAGACTCCCATATCGGTCTCGAGGCTTTAGCCGAGGGCCGATGTAGGTAGAGGGATCATACCAGGGCCAATATGGAAAATACATGTTATAATCTATTTATCACATATTTAAGTTTTGCAGGAAAGAGGGAAAAAAAGTTCAATTATAACAATTTAATGAAACAAAGCACAAAAGTTTTATCGCATTTTCAAATTTAGTTTTTATCATTTACTCCATAGACAAGGAATTCCAAAAGAAAGATAAAAGGACAAAATAGCTATTTCTAAAAAATGATATAAAAATAAAGCAAACGCTTTTTGCGTACATTTATCATAGGTAGCACGAATGACACCATGTGAGGGGAAACAAATTCTAACCTTCTTTAGCACCTTTTTGTGTACATTTATCATAGGTAGAACGAATGATACCATGTGAGGGGAAACACGTTCTAACCTTCTATAGCACTTTGGATCACACATTGAAGTCATAGTCTTTTCTATATTTCATTTTGAAGGCTGTTTTTGTCATCTTAACGGGTTCTTTTTCTTTAAACTTTGTCATTTGAAAACATAGTGCATGCCCTCACAAAACAGCATTTCCTGATAATAGAAGATGCCTAACTGAAATGTTTTATCACAATATATAAATGAAGGAATTTATAAAGAAAATATTCAGATACGTATTCAATTTTTATGAATTATTTTTTCTTTATATTCCAAGTTTGTTTCAGACCTTTCAAAGTGTACCTCTGTCTGTCATAGCGGAATTGTTTTATTACATTTTTTCTTTCACGAATAAATCAGCACATATTGACGCTAAAGATTACGTGCTTTTCACAAGTATAATTATGTGTGATTGTGCAATTTTTTTTGGTACATATTTTTCGTTAAATGAATGGACAATTCCACTCCTGCTTTCAATATATATAAAATTCGAGATTCGAAAAACTTGTACCGACTGACTTTCACAATATAAATAAATGTTTTTTCAAGACTGATTTTTTTTTTATTTGATGAATGCAATGCATGGACTTGATGTAGTTTAGTTTTACTTACACTGTTTATCAGTAAATCCATTCGATGGTGAACTACACCGCATCAATCAGAACAAAGCGTGGTGTCAACTGAGTTTGATATACTGCAAGGCCTGTTTTGTATGTAACATTATATTTTAAAATACTGTTCTTGGCGGTTGACTTATTACATTCTATTTTGATTTTAACAACTTGATGCATTGTTGTTCTAGGGATTATTTATGTGAGTTTAAAAAGTGTGATCTTTTAGAACTATGTGTAATTTAACACGTCAGCCACAAGACCGTGTTTAACCTTGCGACTTGCGTAAAGTATCGGCGACCTTGATTGTTGTTGACAGTTTATAATTTGGTGATATTGCTGTCTCATCAACTGTTTAATTACGTCTCAGATGGTCATTATACCTAATATGACAGAGTGAATCAGTGCTCTTCTGTTAAGGGGAGATAATCATCGATTGAAGTTAGCTATAGATGGTGTCGCACATATTTTGCAGAACATATTGCATTTATTTACTAGCACGTTGTACATTGTGGATGTCCTTTGATATAGGTATTTACAACATGCATTGCCTTCCAAATGTCAATTCAATTTCTCAACTATAGATAAACAATATTTACTAGCACGTTGTACATTGTGGATGTCCTCTGATATAGGTATTTACAACATGAATTGCCTTCCAAATGTCAATTCAATTTCTTAACTATAGATAAACAATAGAGTATCTATCAATGAAAAAATAGTCAGTGCATGCACAACAATTAGAACCACAAAAAAAGAACAACTCCTGTATTGCTGTTCTTCATCTTAAAGTCACAGTGAAGTCTTTCCCGCATCATACACAATGTACTTCGGTCAACGCTTTAACACCCCGATAAAGTTACAAAAAGTATCAATTACTTCTTAATTATTCTTTCAAATTGTACGATAATACTATTATCTAATACATTAATATTTTCATAGTAACAATAGCTATCAAAATTATGACTTTTAAGCATTTTCATACCACGGCTCCAATTCTTAATCTCCCTCTAACTTTTTGATTGACCATTTGAAAACCTTAAAATCTATTCTATCATGGGTCATATTTTAACATCTTTTCCAGTGTCTAAATACACTTGTCCATTGTTTTACAGATGGTGGTTTCCAACCCATATCTTCATGTTTGGCATCAGTTCGGGAGTATTTACCGACACCAATCAATAATCTTCTGGCTCTATTTTGGACAACATTGATACTTGAGTACCCCAAATACACGACCCATAATCAATAACTGACCAGACCATAGTGTTGTTGAATCAGAAAAATTTATCGTGTTGGAAACCACAATATGTTTTACTTTTTAAAATATATAAACCCAAAGCTCTACTTACTGTTTTGGCAACTACCCTAGACATTAATTGATAATCTAAAAAGTATACTAATTAAATAAAGGCAACAGTAGTATACCGCTGTTCAAACTCATAAATCCATGGACAAAAAACAAAATCGGGGTAACAAACTAATAAACTAAAACTGAGGGAAACGCATTAAATATAAGAGGAGAACAACGACACAACACTACAATGTAACACACACAGAAATGGACCAAGCATCAGACAAAATCCTACGAGAATAACAAATATAACATCAAAACCAAATACATGAATTTGGGATAGACAAGTACCGTGACACGTCTTATCGCAATGTGAATTTACACTAAAAAATAAGAGAAAACAAACGACGCAACGTTAAAATGTAACACACACAGAAACGAAATATAATATAACAATGGCCATATTCATGACTTGGTACAGGACATTTTTAAAGGAAAAAATGGCGGGTTGAACCTGGTTTTGTGGCATGCCAAACCTCCCCTTTTATAGCCATGTGAAATATAACATTAAAATGACAACTCAACACCACAGGACTACAATATAAATAACTTGGAGAATACAATTGACAAAGAAACAATCCCAGATATAGATAGCTACTAACACATTGCATTGCATTGGTACCTAATGCAAAATTACGTTCAGTTCTAGGTACAGATGGATTTCTAAAATGCATAATTCTTAAATTATTAATATTGACATTAAGTCCATTAGTAATACACCAATTGTGAAGAATATCTAACATTTTCTGTAAATCTTTTTTTGATTTTCCGCCATAAATACCATATCATTCGCATACAAAAAAAATTACTATGTTTTCATCATCAATATTCATATCAATATCTAGATCATTTATATCATCAATTAGAGTGTTTATATAGATATTAAACATAACATAATACACAATCTTGGTTGAAACCAGTCTATATCTACATTAAATAATTTAGTCATATTACCGTTAAGGGGTATACTGCATGTTACATTTGAATAAAATCCTTTAAGGGCATATATAAATTTTGAACTAATTCCCAAATTTTCATAATTTGTTAAACAACAATACTCTATAAATTGAATCAGATGCTTTTTTAAAAGGCCAAATAGGTAGAAAATGTACATTTTTTCTTGTCTCGATAATTGAAATTATTACACTAACACAATCAATTGTACTTTTCCTTTTACAAAACCATTTTGCTCATCTTTGATTACTTCCCTTTCATCTAACCAATAAATTAATCTATCATTTAAAATATTACAATATATTGTATATGCAAATGAAGCCAAAGGTATACCTCTATAAGATAATGGGTCTCTTGGATCTGAGGTTGAGCGTTTTTGGTATTCGGCTTATAATTCCTTTATTCCACATATAAGAGACAGTACTAGTGCACTTCTGAAAACATGAATTAAAAAGTGTGTGTAATACACATATAACAATGTTCCATCAGTAGAGCATAGAACTGAACTGCAAATGAAAGATTGTTTTGAAGATAGGGTTCAAATTTTACACAGATATTTGCATTTTGTGTGTTGAAATATAAAATTTTGATGTTTTTATCATATTTTTTCGGATGTTTGCTTTATTCATAATCATTCCTATCCATAACTACCATACACTTGACCCACTTTATATTCCTGTGCTTACATTTGTTATATATTTGCAAGGAACGATCGATTGCCTTTCAACTGAAGTAGGTGCCTGTAACCAATAATACGAGAATTGATTATGTAGCAAAGAAGCCTAAATGTTGCGTGTGTAACGAAAATAGGCCATTGTAAGAAATTATCAAAACAGCATAAACAAATTTTCGAAACTCGAACAAGAACGATTTTTAACATGGTATTATATTTAACAAATACAGACAGCATACCTAAGTTATCTGAAAATAAATCATCAGCACAGAATAAATCAATTATACCACAATTCGTTACTGTAGGTAAAACATCAAGAATCTGTTGCGTATGTATCACAACAAAGAGTCCATTTGTTAAAATATCAGAAAAGGCCATTTCATATGGGTTTTTAACACAATGTGTACTATGACCAACTGATGAAAGATGTATTTCTGTTAAAATATATCTTATCTTGTCGTATCTTATAGACGATAAAACCTTAAAGACAAGGACAAACACAGATATATCCAGTTTGATAAAACAACATCCCATTTAGATTTGTTTGATGTTATTTGGCTTCTTAACAAGTTACGTGGTATGGTATCTTATGCATATAAGGGGCGTTAACAGTTAAACAAAATAATTAAAAAAAATCAATAGTCGTGACCTTGTTTTTGTAGGAATACCTGTTCTAGGTATGAAAATAAATGATGTGACGTACTTTCATGTACTATAATAAGCATCTATCGGGCTATTTGAAACATTATTTACCTATCTAATCGAATGAAAAGAACTCCGGGAAAATGGCTCTAGCTCTTTCGATAAAATTGTCTAATCAAATGAAATAATTTGTACAATTAACATGTTATAGTTAGAACTTTCTTTTTCGAAATAGAAGAGTGAATATTTTTATTTTAAATACACCATTACATACCGTTTTTAAAACACTGTTTAGCATTTGTTTAAAATCTATAAAAGATCAATTTATTTAAGTTATATTTATAGAATGGTAAGGTTGAAGGAGAGTTGCGGTCTGAAACGAATTTAATTGCCTGTAGATAAAAACAATTCATACTCGGCAAAAATTATGTGTTCAAACTAAACACAAACAAATTTAAAAAATAAACCAGCTATACGTCCTGATTTTCATAGGTACATGACCTTCAGTAGCATGTACACTCATTGTAATATATATCAAATAATTCGTATTTTAATTTGATACTTTTAAAACAACAAAAACATCTGTTGCTACTAGTACTACATGTATTAAATGAAATTGATGCTAATTTCTATATAAATCTATATCCTGCTGTTTTGTTCTCCATTCCTCATTCTACGAAACATGCTGAATATGTTTGCGGTTGCGTTTAGTTTATTTGTCCTTTATGGTGACGTCATGATTGCGTGGAGCCATGCAAAACGCCATTCTGGTATGTTATTATACTTTTATGTTAAGCAATAATAATTTATAAATCTAAGACTATGAAAAGAAGCGCAGTCAATAAACAGCGTTTAAGATAAGGGGAAACATTGGATTTTTTTTTTTTTTTTATTTTTTTTTTATTTTTGAGTGTTTCTAAATTTTGATAATATTTTGTTTTAAAAAAATGCAGTTATCTAACATTTGTGTTATCAATATTCCGTCATTTTAATGTGTCGTATGAAGCAAAACAGTTTAACTTACATTACTTAAAAAATAACATGCTTGCTAAGAAATTATCTCAACACAAAAACCTCCACTGTTACCTTTAACATGCATATAACAATAACAGAAAATAAAGTTACCTGGCATATAATTTTGTTCACAAGACATTTCGTATACAAAAAATGCACATTGATGATTTTCTCCCATTTAAAAGTATTGTTTTAACTGTTTTATGTAAGTTCTGTTAATCTGCAGGTTTTCTGACTGATTCAAGAGTCTGTCCCTGATGGGTGTATATGATATTCTTCACTGTCATTCAAGTGTGTGTAAGACGTTCTTTACTGTTACTGAAGGGTGTGTTAGATGTTTATATTGTCACGGAAGGCAGTGTAAGATGTTTTGTTTTCTGTCACAGGTTATCGAGAATGTTCTGAGATTGCAGAGCAGTCAGTGATACCATTTTTTAAAATTAAATGTGGTGTTTTCGTTACCATTCCATTTCGGCAGATCTATAGGTTCACTATGTGCAGTGTATTTGGAACCATAGCTGTCGGGTAATTGCTATAAATCCATGTTGTTTAATAAACAGAACAGGGCTTTATTCAATGAACTACACGACAATTTTAAACATAGTCTACATTTTTATACAAAAGTAATTTTTAGTATTATACTTTTTGTAAGAAAGATATTTTCTTTCTTCTGAGTGACTGTCAGTTTATTTGTCAGGGTTTTCAAGAACAGCCCAAACATGGCGTCAAATAGTGTTACGGGTGAACTTATCGATCCTTCAAATAAACTTGTTTTAAAGTATTACCACTTCAACATTGTAATTATATATTTGAATATAATATGAAACGGTATAATATTGTTTTTGATATCAGTTAATTAAAATCAAACTAAATCATTGTAAATATTACTTTTAAATGTACATACATTTATGCACATTCATGGTTCTGCAATCCTAGGCATTCGATACCTGAATAATGGTTGTGCATATAGTTCTGCTTTACCTAGCTGTTAATGACACCTTTACACTAACTTCTTTTGATGTTTGATGTGTACTGATTGATATGTTATTTTTTATAAATTATCTTTTATTAGTTGTTTCATGGCCTTGTCATAACTATGAATACTTTCAGATATATACCTGGTAATTTTTTTTTTATTTTATATTTTTTGATGCGCGGAGGCACCCTTCCATGCCTACTCTTTGTTTTTGTTAGATGCATTTCTATTTGTATCCATCGAATGAGAACATCCCTTTTCAACTATTTTTTATAGTTTGTTCTGATGTTGTACTGTTACACCACTGTCCTAATTATATAAGGGGAGGGTTTGCTTCTTCAAGTGATTTAAACCCTACCTGTTTCTGTTTGTTCTTTTCCAAAGTCAGAGCCAGTTATTAAGTGTATGTTGTTTGTTACTGTGTAACATATGTATTTCTATTTATTTTTGCATAAATAAGGCCGTTTGATGTTTTGTTTGAATTTTGATAGTTTTTGCTTTTTGGGTCTTTTATCAATGTTTATAGCCGACAATTCGTTATGATCTTTGCTCATTGTTATAGACCATACAGTGACATATACAAATTATGTAGTTATAATTTCATTTTTTAGATGAATGCAGATATCCATTTCGAATAATAGGGGAAACCTGTTACTTTATTAGCAAGGAGAAAGTGACCATAGATCAAGCATTTGTAAGTTAATAAATCATGTTTAGATATATAATGAAACACTGTTTTCAGGTTCGTATCCCCTATTATGTTGACCTTCGACAACAATTTTGTGGTTTGAAGGGGAGGACAAAGAATCTGAGGAAAGGACAGTGGACGTAATAGTTGTAAATAGTACAAATAAACTAGAGCCATTTTATGTCCACTTTTTGAACACTTGTTTCCAATCACAGGAATGGGATAGGAACAAAAAATGTATATTTCATAATCAAATGTTATTACAAATATTAGATGTAATCAATTGATAGGATTTTTTTTTATTTTTCAGTTAATACAATATCGGCAAACCTTTGAGAGACTTAAGAAATCATTTATTCGTTTTGCTTTGCAAAATTAAAATATTCTTTTTCAGGCTTTGTTTTTACGACGTGGTGCATACCTTGCTAATTTAGAAACTTTGGAAGAGGCCATGTTATTGAAGTATGAAATTCAGCAAATGAAAACAGGTATAATATAAGTTAAGCTACAATGGTTTTTTTTTACATTCTTAAATTAAGATGGTAGTATTACCACTAGTAAAATTATGAAACATATTGCAACGGAGGAGGGATTAGACAGCAATAACAGCCAATTGCATTGAGTTTGTAGGTAAAGTTAATATTTTTGGTAAGCTTGCTTGCTAGGTGAGTAGTGAAGCCATTATAGGGTTAGGTAAATAAGATTAAATTTTGTACCAACACCAGACGCGCGTTTCGTCTACAAAAGACTCAACAGTGACGTTCAAATCACAAAAAGTTAAAAAGGCCAAAAAAAAAAAACGATGTTGAAAAGCATAGTAAACTATCATCTTTTAAGAGTAGACTATTCCGACAGACAACCAATATATCTGTATGTTTGACTAGACTACTTTTGAAGTAGTTTTGTATACATAACCTTAAAATGACTTCACGGTTAGCTAGCAAGTAAGTTGAAATAGATGAAAGATATTACCTTTACCTACACTCAATGCAATCGGCTGTACCATTTATTTTCTTTCAAAATGATTTCCCAGAACTACCAAAGAAACGTCACTTCCGTTGAATATAAAATATTGAAATCGGTAAAATTTAATGACCCGAATTTCCTGAAGGTTCGATTTACATTATCCAGAAATTCGACTGTGTCAAATTTTACCGATTTTGAGATTTTATATTCACCGGAAGTGACGTTTCTTTAGTAGATCCGGTAAATCATTTTAAAACAAAATAAAAAAATTGCAAGTCTCAAATGAAATAGTATCTTATTTCATCATTGTTTTACATACAAAATGAATAGAACTTTGTAACTTGGTATTTTTTTTAGGCAATGAAAATTTCATTTTAAAATTAGGTATTTAAGTTTTCCCCCAAAATTTGCTCTCAAACTCCAAACGTAAAAAAAATGGCTTCTGCATTATGACGTCGTAGGAAGGCGTCTAAAAAAAATGGCCTTGCTAGACGTAATCATAATTTGTACTAGCTAGGTTAGGTAATATTTACTTGTTTAAAAAAATACTTAAACTATTGTGTTGTTCTGCTAATACCATCATATGTTAAGTAAAATTTAAAAATATGCAAGATTTTACACCATCCTTCATTTACATATAACATAAGATGTGGTATGAGTATAAGTGCCAATGAGACAACTCTCCATCCGAGTCACAATTTTAAAAGTAAACCCTTTAGGTCAAAGTGCAATCTTAACCACGGAGCCTTGACTCCCACCGAACCTCAAGCTATAAATGGCCACAGAAATGGAAAAAAAGTAAAAATGTCATGTTCCATGCTTATGTTGATATATATTGGTATAATAGAAGTGAGAATTGAAATTTGGAATGTGTCAAAACGACATCAACGAGACCAAAGATAACCAAGGCCACCCATGGGTCGTTTAAAAAGCGAGAAACTTCCGCATCCGGATGGACGTCATATTAAACTCAATACATTGTATATTATAAATGAATTAAAATGAAATAAATGTTGACCATTATTACTTCACACACAGTGTTAACGAATCATTGCATAAGAATGTACGTATGTGTTCAACTCAATGACACTGTAATTCTTTACAGCACATGTAAAATATTTCTCAATATGCTTTTAAGAATGTCATTGTATGAAATTAACACGGGACTATTTCTCTAGGTATAAACTTCAATGTTGGAGGGCGGAACATCAACAGATACATCCCAGGCGGAGACTGGAGATGGATACAAAACGGTAAAATGATCAAGATGAAGTACAAAGCTTTTGGTACTAACCAACCTGACGGATCAAATGCTGGCCCACAAGACTGCATGTTGTTCTATGCAGGAGAAAGATATATCCTCCACGATACATTCTGTGACCATCCTTCATGGAGAAGTGGTTATGTTTGTGAGAAATGAAAATAATCTTGTAATGATTACTACTTGTTCCCTGTTGAAGACATACTAAGGCACACACAATCAATTCTTGTATTTCAATTGCCAAGAAGGTTTTCTGTTTCCTTCAATGATCTTTCTAATGATCTTAGTTTCTAAATGATTGTTCAGACTTGTACTTTATATCTATAAACAGGAGGAAGTGGAATGATTACCAGTGCGACATTTATCTTTCAAAGTCCATAGTATGATGTAGGTTGAAGCGAATATAGATAACCGTATTATCGAATAAAACAATGATCAAATATAAAAAACAAGATGTGGTATGATTGCCAATGAGACAACTGTTCACAAGAAAACAAAACCCATAACGCAGAGTAAGCTATAAAAGGCGCATACACCATATCTCTATGATGGATCAAGTTGTTTTTCTTTATCAAATTCATATTTGAACATATGATACTGATCATTAAACACATATATGACTATCTGTGTAATTTGACTTTGTGTAAAAAGAAACGTTACGCAGTCTAATGAATACAAAAAACTTAGTAATAAATTTAGATATTTGTTCATTGTATCTCTCACTTTTTAATGGACTTTCCTTCCGTTCAAAAACATGATTTCAGAAATCGGATGTTCAGTAGTTGTCTTTTGTTGATGTGGTTAATAAGTGTTTCTCGTTTCTTGTTTTTTATAAAGATTAGACCGTTGGTTTTCCCGTTTAAATGGTTTTACACTAGTAATTTTGGATCCATTTATAGCTTATTGTTCGGTGTGAGCCAATGCTCCGTGTTGAAGGCCGTACATTGACCTATAATGGTTTACTTTTATAAATTGTTATTTGGATGGAGAGTTGTCTCATTGACACTCACACTATGTCTTCCTATATCTATCTCCATTCTAATGAAACTAATAGAAAACAAGGTTTAATCATACATTCAAAATCTGTCATACGTCGTCTGCGCTTACGTGTACATTTTCATAGCATCAATTCTGAATTGATGCCATGAAAATAAGTGTCATCATCCAATAAAAATTAACGTTACAAAGGATGTTGCATTAGAATAAATTATGTTATTGTTTTTTCGAAAAAAAAATGTGGCAAAAGATGACTCAAATAATTCCCAAAACATTGTTCCAAAACATAGAGGTCTTTCAATATTTTAAATCCTTCTTTTCCTGATTAGAAACTAAAAGACCGAGTAGTATAAAACGACATTCTTGTTTTACAGAAGATAGGCATCATTACAATTATTTTACAAAAACACGACTTTTGAACTAGTTAAATACGAAAAAAATGGAAACAGCTGTAAAATGCTTATTACATGATACCACTTTCTGTGTTATACAATTGTAACAAACTGTTGATTAATCTCTTGAAATAAGGAAGGTCGTTAACTACTTCCGGTTTATTTGAGATCACTTCAAATATCATGTTAGGTTATTTTATACTGATTCCAGAAAGAAGAAAAAAAGGCTTAAGGCGAAGTGTACGTAATTGCACGCCTCTAGCGGAATACGGGATTAAAAACGTTCGTCGTTAGTTACGCAAGTTATCTCCCTTACTCCAAGAAAGGACACACGAAAGAGAAACTACGTTCTGCGGTCTATAATGAATCAAACAAGAACGCCTGTGCAGTCTTAAACCTCATAGAAATTATCTAAATAACTCCAACTAGAAATCACAGCATTCTGTACGTTGTTCTGTGTGCAGTCTGACTTAAAAACACTGTTTTTTTTTGGTTTTAGACGCGTAGGAGAAGGCATTTCGTATTTATGATATCATCAGAAAGAAAAAACGCCTCACAACAAAATTATATACAAATAAACATATAACATTTTTTCTTCTATTCGTAGTCTTGAACGAAAAACACAGTACTCAACGTAAAGTTTTAAAATAGGTTACAAATAATTAATGAAAGACGTGTGAATTTAATTGTTTAATTAAAAAGACGTTGAAATGTTCGTATTTTGTGCAATTGAAACTTTAAGGACATGATTTATATTCATATAAGATATCAGACGATACCAAGAGAATAATTTGACCACTAGTGCAACACTTACAAGTAGGAAGAACAAAGACGGAAAACAAACAAAAAAAATAAACAAATTATGCCCCAAAAATTACTCAGTAACTTAAAAATTGTCTCACTCTAACATTTATCTTAAAATAAGTAAAAATTATTTCATTCAACTCCCAGTTTTCAACTTTTTCTACATGTGCAGAAAATAAACAGGGTGTCTTCTATTCCGTTCGCATTTTATGGGAAAACTAAATCTAAATTTAGAACTATATTGAAAATTGAAAGTACACATGTAAGATAAAATATAACATGTCATTTCTTCTTTCACAAATTCCAATTTCGAAGAGATATATAGCGATATCTGTTTTCTTTTATTGTGCCTGTGTGCAGCATTCAAAATTAGAGAATGTAATTTTGAAGTATCAAGTCTCAATTCAAGATTATGAATGAATAGAATATAGAATTACGGGGGGAGAGGGGAGGGTAGGACCTTTATCGGAACTCCGGGATCGAGTGTTTTTAAGCTCGAGATTTCGGAATTGACCCTTTCGGGATTTAATTTTTTTTCAAATTCGGGACCTCGGGATTTCGTGTTTTTAAGCCCGAGATTTCGGGATCTGGATCCCTCCTTCCCTCCTCCCTCTATTATGGTTAAAGAAAAGAGGTCAGGGAAGTTTTGTGATACTTGTAACTGCAATTTAATATTTAGTGAAATGAGAGGTGAAATGTGTTCAGACTATTACATTTAGATTTTTTTTTAAATTTAACCTTTTTAACCAGTTTACTGCAAGGGGTGTTTAACGACCTCGATGATTATGCATGAGGATCTCGCACTCGGTTAGCTCTAGGTTTTCACCTAGTTCATGATCATACAAGAATTGAGAAGACTGTGGTTTACTAGTCTTATAATATGAGACTTTGGAGTTCATATAATTTACTTTCAACGTTTTTATCGAATATTTCAAGGCTTTTTGACTATCAATGTTGACACCCCCCCTCCAATTGATTGGATAAAATGAATGGATTGCCGCCCCTATTTCAAACTGAGGTCCTATAAACTGACTGGTATTCGAATTTGTTAAAAGAAATAATTGGTATCTCTGACTCATATTGATTCAATACCGTAATGCGAAAAACAATCATTTGTTTCCGCGAATTCCGAACAGTTAGAAATATATTCCCGAGAAATATATTCCCGAGTTTCAATTTGAGTAACTCGAATAATTCAAGCCCTTTCCGTGTCCGATTTTCTCCCACACGAGAAATGTAGCATTCGTACATCAGCTGAATAATACGACTGAATTATTCGGGTTACAATTTGTGTAAATCCCGAATGCACATAAAAGTAAAGGTCCAGCGCGACTTTCGGAAAAGGACTGTTGTAGATTTCAGATTGATTTCCAGAAATAAAAATCATACAAAAATGTTTCACGCAAATATTCGTCTTCAGACGTGTAAAGTTATACAACGATTACTAGCCGGTCTGGGTTGTGATAAAAAGAAGATCATGCAAAGCATCAAATGTATAATGTCGTGGCTCAGGGATGTGTTGAATTATAGAGATGATTATGCGGCACAAAGATAAGATTAATTTACCCAAATGTACTAAGAATTACCACACAACTTAAATTTACTTAAATATTGATTTGTTATCCTGTGCCAGACAGATGGCTGATATTCTGAGAAGAGACCTTGATGAAATGAAGTTTTATGGGAACAAAGATTTTGAAAACACGTCGCAGTGTTTAGATTTTAACAAAAATAAGGCACCAAGGTCGAAAATAGTTCTAGTTCATAGTGAAGAAAATGTCAACCGTTTTCTAGCTTGGCGATCTCCGCATGCACCCGAATATAATAGACAAATACAATACAATAGTACACAAAACGTTACATAAAGAACTAAAGACCGAGCAACATGAACTCCAACAAAACGGTATATATTTCATACAAGTATAGAACTATATGAAGCGTCGTAACTGTTTTTATGTTTTTTTCTATAGATTTTATCCATTATTTTTTTCTTTATACATTTTGCCTATTTGTTATCTACTAATATTCTTTATTTTTTAACACCCCTTTATTCTCTTTCATTTTTTTTTTTACCTACTTTACTCTTATCTTTTTTATCTTTGTGTCCATTTTGCTGATGTATTATTCTCTATTCTGTAATACGGGTCCAGACACTCATTGCGATACTTGTAAAAATTGTTTGGAAAATAAGTCAATTTGTAGCTTTTGATCATCAGCTTATTCTGTGTAAGGCCATTTACAATTTACAATTATAAGACATAATATGAATTTTTGTTATCTTCCTTCGTCGAAAATAGTTCTAGTTCATAATGAAGAAAATGTCAACCGTTTTCTAGCTTGGCGATCTCCGCATGCACCCGAATATAATAGACAAATACAATACAATAGTACACAAAACGTTACATAAAGAACTAAAGACCGAGCAACATGAACTCCAACAAAACGGTATATATTTCATACAAGTATAGAACTATATGAAGCGTCGTAACTGTTGCAGCGACGTCAATAACGTTGTCGTTGTTTTTTTGTTTTTTTACACGCAAAATTCAACTTTAACAGGGTATAGCTTGAAAAGTAGCACGGTTGCTAAGGACTTTCTTTGCACCAATCGATTCCTCAGACATTTTAGAATCGTCTCATAAATTTAAAAAAAAATCGATTGTCTAATATAATAGAAAATCTTGGAAATGTAACAATTCCTGCCGAATTTCACGATTTTCCCTATATATCCTTTGTAATTTTGGTGTATGATGCTGTTAACTTCAACAGCTCGTATCTCAAAAACGAAAACGGTTACCCCCTTTTTTTATTTTATTTTCCGATTTATTTTTACAAGTAGAATCTACATGTAAAATTTCAAAAAAATCCATTGTGTAGTTTAATTACGTACACTTCGCCTTAAATATATCTTTCTGTGAAAAGTGAAAATTGTTTCCGATCGGTTTATTGTAGAAGAGAGGATCGAAAGATGCAAGAGCTTCATTCAAATTCAAACTGACAACGGCATGGCTACAACAGAAAAAGAGAAATAGTCCAACAATAGTTCAAAAACACAACATAGAAAAATAAAAACCAAGCAACACAAACCCCACCACAAAGGGGGGATGATATCAAGTGCTCCGAAGGGTACGCACATCCTGCTCCAGATGTAGCACCCGTCGTGTTGTTCATGTTGTTACAAACTCATGATGGCGTCCGTAAAACTTACGAAGGGACGATTTCAACTTCGCCATATGGAACTCTTGGTTTAAGAGCTTCCTTGTGAGCAGCAACCCTCTATCAAAGAAATTATGATAGGAAATTCAAGACCGGGAATATTGAATCAATTGGGTGATATAAACTCCGTTTGCAGGCGCTACTGAAATGTGAAAGAAAATCACGGTCCCTATTCAAAATAAGCAAATTCAGGACGTTTTATAGAACACAATATAGAAAGTAAGAAACCAGGCTCAAGGTAGCAGCCAGCAAATTAAAAATAAATCGCATTAATACTAGTAGTCCTTCTAAAAAAACGGTTCATTGATTCTGTCCTTAATAAATTATACCATTTAAAAAAAACCTATATAGAAAACATTAAGAACCATCAAATGGGAAAAAATATGGGATGAATTAGGAACTAAAGATAATGTCTCAAAGAGAAAAAAACAGAAATGAGTATTTATTTAGTAAGTATATTAAGTATGTTATATCGCATCAAAGATGGAATGCCGGTATTGCAACCATGCTTGAAGCATCTAGCCTGCTCATTCACAACCCTTGCATCCTGCATTCGAAGACCCAGGGTTTTACGTTATACAAAAATAAAAAGATGCGGTATAATTCCAAATGACACACCTTTTCACAAGAGACCCAGTGACACAGGAATTAACAAAACATAGAAATAATATTTTGAATCTTAATAAGTCTGACATATTATCTTTTTTTAACAAATGAAAAAAGAACATACTAGAAAACACCACAGATTTCATTCACGCGAGATATAGTGGATTGCATGTAACTTATAACTAAATTTAATCGTTAACATTATTACGATAATTGAATCATAAAACGCTTTGTTTATGCATTTGTTATGGAATCACACCGTATTCCGTCTATTTACTCCAAAGACAATTTCGTTTTATTTTCCTTTGAACTTTGTTATCAGACATGGTATTAGTAAAAAAAAGTAGTTCATTCCATGTTTCTCATTTCTCGTTTATAAGTACAAGTAACTTGACAAATAAGTTATTTTGAAATTAATCTTTAAGATAACGTTCGCCTTTGTTAAATAATGAGTTTGATCTACATGGCTGACTTTCCGTTTTAAATCACAACTGAACATCAATTATTTATACTTTCTATTAAAACAGAGTAAGATAACGCATTAACAATGTTTCAATATTTGTGGAATAATGTGTTTCTCGGATTTTCACTAATATGGGGGTTTGGATGGGGCCTTTAATCATCGGTGTTTTTGTATTATTTCAAGCCCGTTTTTTATGTTTTTTTCGATAGATTTTATCTATTATTTTTTTCTTTATACATTTTGCCTATTTGTTATCTACTAATATTCTTTATTTTTTAACACCCCTTTATTCTCTTTCATTTTTTTTTTACCTACTTTACTCTTATCTTTTTTATCTTTGTGTCCATTTTGCTGATGTATTATTCTCTATTCTGTAATACGGGTCCAGACACTCATTGCGATACTTGTAAAAATTGTTTGGAAAATAAGTCAATTTGTAGCTTTTGATCATCAGCTTATTCTGTGTAAGGCCATTTACAATTTACAATTATAAGACATAATATGAATTTTTGTTATCTTCCTTCGTCGGTTGCAGCATTTCAGTCAGAGAGCTATAATTAGTATTTTAATTCAAAAATAGCAATCATGTATCAGATACGTTCCTAGTCCGCGATTACTCTGACGCCCAACTGGTGTTTTGCCAGACAAGTTCGTGCCATATAATAAAAGTGGATATTTGCCAATCCAACATGGATGCGTCGCTTTGTTACTTCTTCAGCTGGCCTTGTATGCATATACATCGGGTCTAAATTTGTTCATTACTCATGTATCTCTTCATTTATGTTAGTTTCACCTTGATGTTTCTGCTACCTGTTATTTTCTCATATTTGTACAGTTTTCGTAGTGACCCATCGATTCTGGCATTAACGTGTTGTAGCCATTCGATTTCAGAGTAATCTTGTACTTACACGATCCAGTTGATTTTTGGAGGGACGGGGAAGCGGGTAATGTGTTTTATGCTGAAAATATTTTCCCCTGATCAACTGAATGAAATTTCACAGTTGACAATATTAAACTTATTAGACGGAAACGGCCAATTCGTTCTTCAAAGTCTTTCAAATAGTGGAAAAAAACTTGTCAAGAATTTTAAATCTTTTCTGAATTTTGTTCAAATATCAGTGCTTGTCGTCAATTGAGAGTAACGTTTTCAATTTGAAAAAGAGAAAAATCTATCCTTTTTCTCCACCTTACTTTCAAATGAAATGTATATAGATTTAATATTGGTAAGCTTGCATATTTTTGGGAAACAGCCCCAAAACGATAATAAGATATGCTTGGTAAGCAGCATTAAATGATGAAGCAAGCTATATCCATCAGTTCAGGGCAAAGTCCCCAAAACGAAATTGACGTGTTTTTTTTTTTTTCTCTCCCGTTTTATGAAGGCAATATTAAATGATGTAGTTGGTTCAAAAGAGATTAAAATTAGGGCACCCCAAATATATGTTTTTAAAGAAAAGATTAAAGTTGATCATACTTGCCGGTAAGTAAATATTCAAAACATTTGTATGGCAAAAGCCGCACAATTACCAAAAAAAACGACAGTGCAAGAAAAAAGAAAAGTTTGCTTGCATAAAAAGACAAAAGTAAATATCGTTAAATATAATCAATGTTTCTTTCTATCATTGTTTCAAATGAAGCCGTTTAGGCGAGTGATCTTAATTACTGCAACGACTAAAATTGGACTGAAATAGAACTGAAAATTCCTAAAGGGGCACTAGCTACGAAATGTATGAAAAAAATCTAAATATATTATTTTGTTGGCTCATTCATTAATGAAATGGAAATAGTGAAACAATAATTTGCTTTTAGCAGCCATTATGGTTTAATTTGTTAAAATAAGCTAAAAAAAATATTGATTATGAATTATTCACTTGCAAGAAAATAATTCGACCTCATCGAATCCGTATTCATGTGAACTTCAATTTAATCCCTTAGCTTGAGATGGATAACACGTGACTTGTATGATTAAAGTTATTTAAAGAAAAAGAATGTCAACATTGAAAGTTTAACAAAGATAAATCATATGATTGACTGATGCGTATGGCTTTTAGCTAATACATGGACCGTAGCACCGGGAACCAGGATATGTCGTATCGTAATCAACTGGATATCGTAGTTCCCATAAATCATTTGATTGTAAACCATGATTTGGTTGCAGTTCAGAGTTTCTGTTGTTCGATTGCTTCCCTGCTTTAGCATATATAGTTGATGTGTTTCCCACGATTTTCGTTTGTAACCCGGATTGTTTCTCTTAATTGATTTATTACATTAGAACAGCGGTATACTACTATTGTCTTTGTTTTGCATTTCAGTGAAGGAGTTGTTATGATGAAAGCCATCACATTGAAAGAATAATTTTATTGATAACTGTATTTAACTAAATTTGTTGACAAAACTAGATAATCTAATATATATATTACATATTGAAAGATTATGCATTTGTTATAGATTACTGATGCTTTGTTTTACATTTAACACTTCAGGGATAAACAATGCCGCGATCTCACTTTGTTCTTCGCTTTTTTACCTGTGCCATCATATTTCTAAAACTAGTGACCTTGAAAGATATATAATCTCAAATATGGCCCAATTTAAATGTTTAATGAAAACAATATTGAAAAGGTAAGTAAAATAAAATTTGACTTACGACGTAGAAGAATAATTTGATAATACTATATATTGACTGTATGATTATATATTTGTATTTTTTTTTCATCTACATATCGATAATTTCCGTTTTGAATTTTCCTCGGAGTTTAGTATTTTAGTGATTTTACTATTATGATACTGACAAATTATACAGTACAGACGTATATATGTTAGCCTAAATATCAAGACTAATGTCTTCGTTATTTGAATTGCGTTGAACCCTACAATATATGGAAGCGTATAAGGATCGAATAAAACTAAAAATGGCAGTGAACTTTTTTTTTAAGTTGAAATTTTGACATTTCAAATTTTCAAATTTAAATATTTGACTTTAAGGTCTAGTTTAATACACATGTAATTGTTGTAATAAAAGGTATTGGTCACAGGGTTTTTTCCGCCACAGTTTGAGAAAAATTGTTAGATTTTGTATAGATTTGCATAGAAAACTCAACATTGTGGGATAAATAAATTACCCAAAATATGCTTTCAGGTAAGAAAAAGAAGACATGGGGGTCACCGGCCTCGTTTTCTTGCTACATAATAAGGTAGCCACCTTTTTACTACAAATTTCTAATCCTTAAAAAGTCAAAACTTGATTTTTTCAAAACCCGAAATTTTGACTTCATAAATTCGAAACTTCGACTTTTTTTACTCAACATTTTGACTTTTTCAAACTTAAAATTTCGATAATTTTTTAAACTTAAAATTTTAAACTTTTAAAAATTCGAAATTCAACTTTCTAAATAAGGAAAACTTATATTTCTGGTCATAGATAAAGGAAGATGTGGTGTGAGTGCCAATGAGACAACTCTCCATCCAAATATCAATTTAACAATTATAGGTCAATGTACGGCCTTCAACACGAAGCCTTGGCTCACACCGAACAACAAGCTATAAAGGGTCCCAAAATTACTAGTGTAAAACCATTCAAACGGGAAAACCAACGGTTTAACCTATATAAAAAAACGAGAAACGAGAAACACGTATAAATTACATAAACAAACGACAACAACTGTACATCAGATTCCTGACTTAGGACAGGTGCAAACATTTGCAGCGGGATTAAACGTTTTAATGGTACCAAAACCTTCTCCCTTTTTCTGAAACAATAGCAGAACATCACAACATAGTAAAACACACGATAAAATATCGGTTTAACTCAATCAAAAAACAGTATTTACTTTTTTGCAGTTATCACATTCACAGTCATGTTTGTCAGCAAGCGTAGACATATATACAAATTTACTATATGAGCATTTTTAATCAAATATGTTTTAACTATGTTTCTAATTATTGCAAATACTCTCCGGTTATAATATACTATTCATATATATTACATATTACAACATCAGAGCTAAATTTAAATAACCTTTCTTTATGCTCTAATTAATGCACTTGTCAACACACTACATTGTATATCGTAATACTCTGCAATAACCAAATACCATATATATCGAGCATATTTAACATTGATCCACAATTCAATTGAAAAATGTTACTTTTCATTGTCAATACGCTACTGTTGTAATATACTATTCGTGTATAATACGTATTACAACATCAAGGTTAAATTTACATACTCTATATTTATGTTCTAAATAATGTGCAAGTCAACACATTAAATTGTATATCGTAACACTCTGAAATGACTATCAATTCTATTTATCGAACATAAACAATATTTTAACATTGATCCACCACGTACCATGTATATACTTAAAACGGTATGGGACATTTTGTATTAAAATGAAGAGGTCGGATATTTTTGCCAGTGAGACAACTATCTCATTTTTGTATTTGTATATCGCTAAAGTGGCAATTTAAAATCGAATTATGTATATTATGATTTCACATAAGTTGGATAGCGGAAACTGGTGAATGTGTTTTGTTTTTCCAATCACTAAATACGTTTGCATTATATTATTTGAAAATGATAGATAAAATTAAGAACGGAAATGGGGGAATTTGTCAAAGAAATAACCACTTTTTCAAAGAAAAGATAACAGCCGAACATGTCAAAACAGTTTCACCGTACGCGTGACAAAAATGGATTACAATAACAAAAGAAAAAATATCTAATATTACATGTGTTCCACGTTCCACGTCAAACATTTTCCTGTTTCCTTTGGGAAATAATTTTCCTAAAGGGCAATAGATTTTATATGATGAGAATGATTTTGTTTCCCAATAACATTCATTTTCAGATTGTAATTAAATACTGATATTGTAATTATTTTAGGCAAGATAGCCGACAATGAAGATACGCAGCGTGTTCGTCACATTTTTGATATTTTCATCACTGTTTTTCTTATTTGTAAAAGGAATGTCTTAAATAAGTTTAATATCAATGAACGACACAGAAAAACGAATACTTATAGGAAAGTAAGAATATATTCAAAATTATTTGCATTTATCAAATGACATGAGATGCCTATTTAGTATAAACACATTCATCAAATCTTTCCGGAATATACTAACGATTTATTGCCTTAGTTACGTTGTTATAAACTAAGCAGAATGCATTAAACAGTAAGAATTTATATGTACAGCTTTAAAAAGGTGAATTCAAATGCTTTCATTTTATGTTACATTATTACGATATATCGAAAGTATACATGTATTTAATGTTATTGATGGTAAAGACGTTCTCATATGGTTGATTCGTTATCATAAACCTAAAAGGATAACAATAATAAATTTTTTCGTGTACACAAGAAGAAGAAACAACACATATCTGGACAAATCAAATTTAAAAAGTGTTAAAAAAAATTTAGCGATGTTAGAATCCGACGGTATCATCAGTCCATGACTTAGTTTATTGCCACTTACAGAATTTATATCATATTTTGCATAAGTTTTCTGTTAGGCTTAATGCTTTGGATAACACGGTTTAAACTATTGCAGGCAACGACTACTAATATTATTGTAGGCTCTCTTAATCATAAATAGTACCACAAGTATACATACAAGGCTTTGAACGATTGACATTCATTCATATACAGGTAAATTCAGAAGGCGTTTTTTCGAATGCACCAAATCAAGTGTTGATGATATTGAAAATTTAGAGTATCATTGCAACTTTAGATACCTTTCTATTTGATTTAAATCTTCAATGCAATGCTTTAGTGAAATTATAACAAGTTGTGAATAAACAAAACGTAAGTTAGGAAAATTTTGAACTTTTTATAGATATAATCCCGTCATCTCTTCTTCGATTGTAATACCACTTACGATTATTAAAACTGAGTTCAGCTTTAAAAGAGCATAACTACTACTATAACTACTATGAACAGTAACTGCATACTAACCGTAGAATATCAAATACATGTAACTAATGATTGCACTTCTTCTAGCTACAATAATTTGGGAACTTGAAACAATACCAGCTGTGTTTGGCAAAGATGTAAACTTAAAGTGCACCCTCCCACAAAGCTGTTGCAAAAAGATGCAGTCTCGAAGGTGGCTTGGAGGAAATGATTTACATTTACTGACAATGAACGGATTCTCTATCAATACTGAAAAATATTCTGAAGACTTCAATAAAGAAAATAAAACTTCAATCTTAATCATACATGATTTTGATATTACGGACATTAATGTTCCGTATGAGTGTATTTATGGATCGTCAACAGTTGCTAAAATTTTAAATTTGACAGAAGATACATTTGAATATAAGTACAAATAAAGCATCAAATATTCACGTCCAAGTAGTTTAATTATCTATGTCTTGATTCGCCGAATTCTTGAAAATCTTATTTCGTACTCACAGTAAACCTTAAAAATGAAGATATAATGCAAATCATCTATACATTAAGAAACCACGTTCATAAAGCAATGCTTAAGTGAAATTATAACAAGTTGTGAATAAACAAAACGTAAGTTAGGAAAGTTTTGTACTTTTTATAGATATACTCCCGTCATATCTTCTTCGATTGTAATACTACTAACGATTATTAAAACTGAGTTCAGCTTAATAAAGAGTATAACTACTATGAACAGTAACTGCGTCCTAACCGTAGAATATCAAATACATGTAACCAATGATTGCACTTTTTTCAGCTACAATAATTTGGGAAATGAGAACAATACCAGCTGTGTTTGGCAAAGATGTAATTTTAAAGTGCACTCTCCCACAAAACTGTTGCAAAAAAATGCAGTCTCGAAGATGGCTCGGAGGAAATGACGTAACATTTATTATCCAATCGATGGAATATTTAAATACTGTATCTCTATTGCACTAAACTTTATATTTGGTGCATTATTTGCAATATTTTTAATTGACTCTATATGATAGGTACACATGAATTTTTGGGTGCAGTGGCGAATGTTTGATAAGTTTTAGGAGGGAGAAAACATGTTTGAAATGTTTCATTAGTTGTTTTGAAATTGCATAATTATATGACTATATTTTTGTTAATTATTACAATATTGTATTCCGTCTGTGAAACTAGCAACCATTTAACAATTTGAAAAATGTCTTTCTTTCGGGGCGGGGATGTTACATACATATTTTCGTTATAAATAATGGTTGCTAGTTCACAGTCTGGTACCTGTATCATTCTGGAATCGGTAAGGGTAATTTACTATCCGGACTGATATTTACGCTCTCTCTTTTCTTGCTCTTTTCTTGTTCATGCGGGTGACAGGCGTAATTTTTATTAAGAGCAAAAATATAACAGCTAAATCTATATTATACGTATTTGTTTGTGTCCTTTATATACAAAAGTCCCCTAAGGATACAGAACTATTGTCATGTTATCATATTTCAATGGTATCTTTAACACGTTGTAAAAAGTTATTTATGGAACTATTCCGATACTAGAAAAACAAAAAGAACATGAATGTTATATACGTATACACATTCATATATCTACAATCTGTCGATACCTGTAACTTGGCATTGCACAAGGTCATGTTTTTCTCTGACGGCTTATGACGTCTTTACACTAAATCCATTTGATGTTGTATGTGTACGGACTGATAGTTTAGTCTTAGATGCATGATTTTTATATGCAACTACATGTATTACAGTCATAATTACGTTCGATAATTGTGCATGCTACTGGTTTAATTAGGATTATGTAAAATTTACTGGTTACCCGATGAATGATTTAAAGAAAATTGAAAATATAGTTATTTCACCTCGGTTAATATTCATGCGATTCTTCATTTATAAATATTAAATAATATCGTATAAATGAATTTTATTGAGAATCGGACAACAATAATCTACATTAGGTATAATTGTCAAAACTGACTAACATCTATATATAGGTATTTTGAAAATTTACATCGTGATTAGTTGCCATGTTTGTTTTCTTTTGATCACGTTGATGTTATGACTTGATATCTCCTTGATTAATCTAGCTATGTCCTTGGCTATCATTAAAGTGACAATAACGTGTCATATTTAATTGCAATATAAACAGTGAAATTGAATTGAATTATTTGCATGGACAAAATAAGTGTCGATTATCGTCTACCTTTGATAATTATTTGGTCGCCATTTTTTCTAAAATTCATAAATAAACAACAGCGTATCAGCTTTATCAAATAAAACCAATGTTTGATTTTATGCTGCTTTAAGGTAAGACAATAACTGAAAACGCAAGCATCCACTAGTTATTTGATTTTCATTGTAACAATCTTACAAAATATATTTTTACCAAGTCGGCCCACGCTGTCAATGTGGTCGCCATCTTGAAAAATAATACCAGATTTTTTTTAAATAGCTAATTTTCAAATCAATTTGGAAGGGACATAATGAAAAAAGATAAACTATTGCATATACGATATTTCAAATAATTATGAATTTTGTAATAAGCACATATTTCCACACTTTTTCCATCTGTTTTGTTTAAATCGCAATTTTAGGTTTAACACGACAGAAAATCCAATATTTATCGGAGTTGGATGATTTAACAGTGAATTTATCGAGGCGACAAGGCAAATTTTCAATAGCATTTGAAAGGAAGAACCAAAATTTAAACTTTTCCAATAGGCATAAATATATTTCTAAATATATGAGGAATTACTATATATTTCCACACTTTTTGTATCATGTACTTAATGATATTTATTTTATCGATTACTGAAAGCCCCTGTGCATTTTTAAATATTTTACTTGGGCTTGATAAGGGTGATGTGTTACGTCACCAAAATCACGTGATGACTGCTATAGTTGGATATGTTTTATTAGTTGTTAGTGACTTTGAACTAGCTGTCAGATAACTGCGAGTACTCTCAGATCTGTTCCTAGTATCTTTTTGTTGTCGGGATGCACAAGTACCCGGCCACGTCTAATTGTATTTTTGTCCATCTGATGAGTTAAGCCTTTTTCAACTGATTTTAATAGTTCGTTAGTATATTGTACTGTTATACCACTGTCCCAGGTTAGGGGGAAGGTTGGGACCCCGCTAACATGTTTAACCCCGCCACATAATTTATGTATGTGCCTGTCTCAAGTCAGGAACCTGTAATTCAGTGGTTGTCTTTTGTTTATGTGTTACATATTTGTTTTTTTTTTTGTTCATTTTTTTATATAAATAAGGTCGTTAGTTTTCTCGTTCGAATTGTTTTACATTGTCATATCGTTGCCTTTTATAGCTGACTTTGCGTTATGGGCTTTGTCATTGTTGAAGGCCGCATGGTGACCTATAGTTGTTAATGTCTGTGTCATTTTGGTCTCTTGTGGACAGATTTCTCATTGGCAATCATACCACATCTTCTTTTTTATATGAACATGGCGAATATGAAAAACAGACTAAGCCGAAATAACAAACAAAGACGCGTAAGCCATGGTTGCCATCGGAGCTTCAAAATACAATATTGTTATCTCCATTCTAATGAAACTGATAAACAACGTTTAAACATACATTCAAAATCTGTCATACGACGTCTGCGCTTACGTGTACATTTTCATGGCATCGATTCTGAATTGATGCCATGAAAATAAGTTTCATCATCCAATACAAATGAACGTTACAAACGATGTTGCATTAGAATATGTTATTGTTTTTTTTTTCGAAAAAAAAATGTGGCAAAAGATGACACAAATAATTCCCAAAACCTTGTTCCAAAACATAGAGGTCATTCAATGTTTTTAATCCTTCTTTTGCTGATTAGAAACTGAAAGACAAAGTAGTGTAAAACGACACTCTTGTTTTACAGAAGATAGGCAACATTACAATTATTTTACAAGAACACGACTTTTGAACTAGTTAAATGCGAAAAAAAATGGGAAAAGCTGTAGAATGCTTATTACATGATACCACTTTCTGTGTTATACAATTGTAACAAACTGTTGATTAATCTCTTGAATTAAGGAAGGTCGTTAACTACTTCCGGTTTATTTGAGATCACTTCAAATATCATGTGAGGTTATTTTATACTGATTCCAGAAAGGAAAAAAAAAGGCTTAAATATATCTTTCTGTGAAAAGGGAAAATTGTTTCCGATCGGTTAATTGTAGAAGAGAGGATCGAAAGATACCAGAGCTACATTCATATTCAAACTGACAACGGCATGGCTACAACAAAAAAAGAGAAATAGTCCAACAATAGTTCAAAAACACAACATAGAAAAATAAAAACCAAGCAACACAAACCCCACCAAAAAGGGGGGATGATATTAAGTGCTCCGAAGGGTACGCACATCCTGCTCCAGATGTAGCACCCGTCGTGTTGTTCATGTTATTACAAACTCATGATGGTGTCCGTAAAATTCACGAAAGGACGATTTCAACTTCGCCATTTGGAACTCTTGGTTTAAGAGCTTCCTTGTGAGCAGCAACCCTCTATCAAAGAAACCATGATAGGAAATTCAAGACCGCGAATATTGAATCAATTCGGTGATATAAAATCCGTTTGCATTGGCTGCTGAAATGTGAATGGAAATCATGGTCCCTATTCAAAATAAGCAAATTCAGGACGTTTTATAGAACACAACAAATTAAAAATAAATCTCATTAATACTAGTAGTCCTTCTCGAAAAAACGGTTCCTTGATTATGTCCTTAATAAATTATACCATTTAAAATAAACCTATGTAGAAGACATTAAGAACCATCAAATGGGAAAAAATGGGATGAATAAGGAACTAAAGATAAAATCTAACAGAGAAAAAAAAGATTTCCTATGAGGATTTATTTAGTAAAACTGGTAAGTATATTAAGTATGTTCTATCGTATCAAAGATGGAATGCCGGTATTGGAACCATGCTTGAAGGATCTAGCCTGCTCATTCACAACTCTTGCATCCTACATTCGAAGACCCAGGGTTGTACGTTATACAAAAATCAAAAGATGTGGTATGATTCCCAATGACACAACTTTTCACAAGAGACCCAGTGACACAGAAATTAAAAACTAAAGGTCACCGTATGGCCTTAAACAGTTGGTAAAGTCCGTATCAATTAGTCAGCTATAAAATGACCCGACGTTAAAAAAATGGAAACATTTTAACGAGAAAACTAACATATAATTTCCATACGACACTTAAAAAAGATGTCATTATATATAATAACAAGTACACACCCGTGATATCGCGGGTCCGTGACTGACTTAAAGTATATAACTATGCCTAAGCCTTATTTTAGTAATTGGTATTGTCATCTGATAAAGTCATGTCGATTATAAGATACACAGTTTTTTTGCTTTCAAATCTTTCTGTTTGAACCCGTCGACCTGGAACTTATCAATTATTGGTAATATTAATTATTTGGAAAACAAAAGGTCCTGGCTATCCAGGAATGGAGTATTTTTTAATCAACAGCATTGTCCTATATTAGTTATCTTAGAAAGTCTTGCTGATTGCTGAATAAAACTACAGTAGCGAACAATTTGACAATGATAGAATTTAGTAGTGTCAGCCCTTTGATTATGACCCGTGTATATAGCAAAATCCTAAATACACCGTTTGGTGGTGCGCCTGTCAATGCGGAACGTACAGATAAGGTAATAGATAACAGGTGAATATACTATTGGTATTGGTATCGGATTCGACCCGGAACTTGTTAATTATTGGCAATATTAATTATGTGGAAAACAAAAGGGTCTGGAGTGGTGTAATTTTTAATCTACACCATTGTCCTATATTAGTTCTATATAGAGTTGAATTCTTTGATTTGTCGTTTTTACCTGATGACGGCTGACAAATTGGACCTCGTAATTTTAGTATTATAGATGATTAATAAATAAAGCCAATAAAATGAAGCTTTGAATTGTCGGTTACAAAACACAATTGCCGACTTGCAAAAAGACTCATTATTATTTCTACTGTAATATCACCTGGTGTTACTGTTCTCTTTAATTTGGTGAAAAGATTTCATATGGATCGTTTAGTATGCAAGTGTATCGTCCTGAATATGCATTGTAATAAGATCATTGAATATTGTTTTTAGTGGTATACATATTGGTTTTGTTATCAGTAAATTAAAAACTAGTATGTTATATACAAATATACATTCATTGATCTACAATCTGTCGATACCTGTAACTTGTCATTGCACAAGGTAATGTTTGTCTCTGACTGTTGATGACGTCTTTACACTAAATCCATTGGATGTTGGATGTGTACGGATTGATAGTTTAGTCTTAAATACATGATTGTTTTTATTAGTTGTTAGTGTCTTTGAACTAGCTGTCAGATAACTGCGAGTACTCTCCGATCTGTTATTAGTGTCTTTTTGTTGTCGGGATGTACAAGTACCCGGCCATGTCCACTTGTATTTTTGTCCATCTGATGAGTTAAGCCTTTTACAACTGATTATTAAAGTTCGCTCTTATGTTGTACTGTTATACCACTGTCCCAGGTTAGGGGAGGGTTGGGATCCCACTAACATGTTTAACCCCTCAACATTATTTATGTATGTGTCTGTCCCAAGTCAAAATGCCTGTAATTCAGTGGTTGTCGTTTGTTTATGTGTTACATATTTGTTTTCGTTAATTTTGTATATAAAGAAGGCCGTTAGTTTTTTCGTTTAAATTGTTTTATACATTTTCATATCAGAACCTTTTATAGCTGACTATGCGGTATGGACTTTGCTCATTGTTGAAGGCCGTACGGTGACCTATGGTTGTTAATGTCTGTGTCATTTTGGTCTTTTGTGGACAGTTGTTTCATTGGCAATCATACCACATCTTCTTTTTATATATTAAACAGTTTCTATGTGTTTAGTCTCTAAATGTTTACATTAGTAAATAAACGGCAATCAAATATTAATTCATGATATGATTTGATGTTATGAAATGGTTTTTTCAAGAGATCCCTAACATGCATTTGAGGAATATTATGTGCATAATCAAAACACATGTTTTACCGTTATCATTTTTATCTATTTAAACACTTAAAACTTTGAATTTAGAGTTATGACATAAATTCGTAAACAGTGCAGTTTTTTATGAACTGAGCATAGAACAAAATTACCAAAAAAACTCAAACAGAATAGTTTTCCCTTATCCCTATTAAAAATGTTTCTTAAAAGTTATCAATAAGATTATATTTTTTTAACCGTTAGGTTCCTTTTTCCATTTGGGTTATATTTCAATTGCCGTTGTCCGAAAGATTAAGTTTTTTTTTAACTTTAAACGAAGAAACCTTGTTTTTGCATGCAACATATAAAAACTCTAAAAACAAAATACACTAAGCAATCGGACAGCGGTGCAAATGTTGGATACAGTTTTGAATTGCAATCCCATTATTTCAATCTTTATTTAACGTTCTTACGATAAAAAGTAACTAGCGTTTATGATCATTATGGACAGAATTTTTAAATGTAAATACATACGGACGAAGCACATGTGACCGGTTATCACGAAACAATGAGTTTCGTTAGATACTTTAAACAAGGATTAACCATAGGTGGATCCATGGGATGGGAATGGCCTGTGGTGCCCGCCAACCCCTTTCATGGAAAAATTTGGTTGATTATATAGGGAATCACTGAATCATTACTAGAGCGGACACAGACATCCCTTTAGGTCAGTCAGTGCCCCTCCCCTTTATGAAAAGTTTTGGATCCGCCACTGTTAACAATACAGATTACTTGGATTATTGAAAACACATGCATGGATTTATCAAGTAATATTCAGTATTCCACGGATGCAGATCCTCTGTCAAAAAAAATTGTAATCTTACTCAGTCTGACAGATGATCTTTTTTTTAACAAATTAAAAATTAACATACTAGAAAAAAACAAGATACCATACGCGCGAGATATAATGGATTGGTTTAGTGAAAAAATAACACCTAGCGCATAACTAAATTTAATCGAAGATAATATAACGATTACTGAAAATTTAAATAATATACTGCTTTTGAAATCTTAACGAATTCTGTTCTTTTTACCGCAATCAAAACTTTTTTACTTTACTTTATTGTGAACTATATTAGACATGTTTTTTGTAAAAAAAAATGTAGTTCATACCATGTTTCTCATCTCTCATTTATAAGTACAAGTAACTTGACAAATACGTTATTTCGAAATAAATCTTTAAGATAAAGTTTCGTATTTGAAAAATAATGAGTTTGATCTACATGACTGACTTTCTGTGTTAAATTCAACTAAACATCAATTATTTATACTTTCAGTTAAAACAGAGTTAGATAAAGTATAAACAATGTTTCAATCTTAGTTTTGTAATGCGTTTTCGCTGATTGCTCTGAAATAACCAATACTTGTAAGAATTGTTTAGCAAATAAGATCATTTAACACATGGCAAGAGTACAATCTCTTTGTTCTTACTGTGCTATAATCTGGATAATGCACAGCAAAGGTGTGCATTAACTACCTCAGATATACTGCACAGTTCAAATCTATTTTTACCTTTAGGGGCGGTTCCTGGATTTTGAAAGGGGCGTTATTCCATCAATTCAAAAAAAATATCACCGAGTGTAGCGAGACTAAAGACAATATTAATGATTTTAAGCTAAAACACGATACTTAAAGTTTGTCCAATCCAAGGGTAAACGACCTGTTCGCCCCCACCCCTGAATCCGCCATCTGCCTTAAAAGTACGACAGCGTTTAACTTCGTACAAACATCGTAGTTTCAAAATAGGAAAAAGAAAGGTTTCTCATTCCTTTATTGTTTTTATCTTAGCTGGGACATCAACTATTTTATCATATTTTGTGTACAACGTAAATCTATATCAGTGTTTTAAAGTTAGAAAGATAGTTAAAACATTTTTGGTAATTTCTGCCAAAAAAGAAATGTATCGATGAATATCCGAATAAAAGAAATCTGATTTGGATTAGGTTCAGACTCAATGGAATTTATAACGACCTTTTAAATATCTATTCCTTTAAAGGGACTATTTTTGGATCGAATTTAATAAGGACCATATTTAAGTTTGTTTTAAAACAGGGTAGTTAGCTGGAGATCAATTAGACTTCATTTAGATGGACGTGTCTTAACAAGTAATACAGTAGATAAAAAGAAATTGGGGGGTGCGGGGAGTAAAAGGTTTTGAAAGAGAAACGTATGTTCTGTTTATTTAACATTTTAAATTTAGGTAATATAACATCTTCCTCCGTTCTTCTTTTCTCTAAGCATATCATTGAGGGAAAGAAATTCAAAAACAATTAATCTAATTTAAACTCAATAACCCTTGCAGTTATGTTTTTTTTTTTCATACACCAAGGTCGGATCCAGCCATTTTAAAAAGGGGGGTTCCCAACACAGGACAAAGAGGGGGGGTCCAACTATATGTCCCCAATCAAATGCATTGATCGTCCAAAAAAAAGGGGGGTTCCAACCTCCAGAACCCACCCCCTTGATCCGCTACTGTACACCGATTTGAAAGTACACAATTTGTCAAAGACTTAATCGTTACCAATTAAATAAAAATTGGAAGTGAATTTAATGGAAACCGTAAACAATAAAATATACCATTAAATCACAATTTTAGAATGAGTCTAAATATAACAAAATATATTAATTCAAAACTTACCAAAGTCGTATTTCCCCCTTTTTTTACCCTATAAGAAACTTTCCTAGGATCCGCAGATTTCCATTTCTAAAACGTTCACGTAAATTGATTGCGTCATGTGTTAAAACAGTTATTGGCCAATCAAATCGGTATATGTCATTAAATCTGCACAGCACGAGATGACCCAATAACCCGAACTCCTACGTCGTTCGGGTTATTGGGTCATCTCGTGCTGTGCAGATTAAATGACATATACCGACTTGCTTGGTCAATAACTATAACTTGATTCTCAAACTATTATGTGTTAAGTACCTCAACAAGTTCACATAAAATGACAAATTGGGAAAAAAAACGAATAGATTTGTTTGGTCTTAATTGTTTCTTTGAAGTTAGAAACTTGTTTTTCAGAAGAGTGTTTTTTTTTCTAACTTCCCCCGTTTTTTTCTTAATTTTGATACGCTGTCAAAGTGACATTTCATCGATCATTGTGGTAAAATAGAAGACATATGGAATAGAGAAGGTATATACCTTCTATGTCTAATTTCAAAAAATAGATATTTAAGGATAATTCTTCAGGGACCCTTACTGTTTAATAAATTAACAGTTTTATTTCAAATAAATGATCGATAACCTAACATTTCATCAAAATGTCGTCTTTAGTGTCGATGTCCTATCAACCCAGGTTTTTTTCAGATTTAGCCATAAATTATATTTCGATACATGAATTTGTGTTGGTACAGTTACATTTTGACAGTTTGTAATGTGTCAAAAACTGCGAACATACATAAAAGTCATGTAGCAATATATAAGGATATGTTTGAAAACAGAATCGTTAGTCAGTCTAATAGAAATACTAACGATCTTTGTATTTTTATGAAAGATATATGAGAGAAGGCACGTATCGATAAAAATCAAATTGTAAAAGATATAACATACTTTCGAAAATATTGGGGAAATTTCCCCACATGAAAATAATGTTTTAAACATGCTGTGTAATTGGTCATTTTCTATGTTGTAGAAATAAACAATATACACGGAATGGGAAAATTTCCCCATTATGTGAATTTGTCCATTTCTACAGCATTTTGCAAAGATTAATTTTCCGTCTAAAAACGCCAATCTTGAATATAAAAATTACGAACATTGCTCCGGTGAAGCTTGGAAAAGCAGTGTGATTCTCATGCACTTTTCGACAGATTTTTTTTTATTGCAAACAAGACAAACTGATGAAAATACTGCTTAAAATCATTTTTCAAAGTTAGATAGCGGGCTTTAGATTTGAAGGTCACAATTAACAATAACTAATGTAAATGTACAAGACTTTGCATGACTTTGAAACATTCAAATACGAAATAAAAGATGAATTTTGGTGATGATGTTGGCTGCGCACTGTCCAGCGGGAAATACATAATGTAAATTCCGGACAAGAACAAGTTAATGTAACATGAAAAGTAATTCTACTTTGCACTAGAACCACACACTGAGTCGGATTTTTAAGAAGCTAGTTCATAAAGGAGGAGGGAAAGATTCCACAGGCGCATTTAAACTCATAAATCGAAAGTAAACTGACGCCATGGCTTAAAAAGAAAAGACAATCAATAGATAACAAGAAACACAAAAGAAATTAAAAACTACAAGCAACACAAATCCCACCCAAGGATGGGGTGATCTCGGCAACTTCGAAAGGGAAGAAAATCCTGCTTCACAAGTGGCAACCGTCGTTTTGTTCATAATGTAACATTCCACCGTAACGTACATAGCATTCTCACTTCGAGTCGATCTGTCTTTGATCAAACTCCTTCATTTTGCGTGCTAAGCGGAGAAGTAACAAATACTCATTATAAAGTCTCCGTTTTCATCCAGACGGGTTCGAACCTACGACCTCTCGCACTCAGGGGGATCACGCTACCACGAGACCACCAAGGCGGTTATCTTGTTACAATGTATTCGTGTATCCATCTTATTAAGGAAAGTAAACGAGATAGAAATCAGTTCAAGAGAAAACATAATTACAAACTGATTAATGTCAGTACAGCACAAGCAGAACATTGCAATTCTTGAAATTTACATATTAAAGCATGCACATCATTTTGAATAAATTATAATTGTACTGTTGCTGTTGAAACCATGTGTTGTTCAACTGCTAAGTAAAATAGCCGCAACAAATATGATAACTCATGTATATAACAAATCAATTCAAAAAAGAAAAGAAAATGAGTTCTATTAGTTCCTGTATAATAGAATACAATATTTGTTTCTTTAGACATATATAGCCATATACAAATAAGCTATATATGGTGCGTCTAGCTGTCATGTTCTTCGTATTTCCTGAAAATACAAAAAGAAACCGATTGATTTCGTTCTTAAATGTTGTTGATGATCAAAGAAAAACAAATTTACTGTTATATAATGTTTATACGTTGGACACTGTTAGACATACCTACTGGCATATCCTTTTTTTCTTTTTTCCTATGAAGGATATGCCAGATTAAGGGGGTTGGCTTGGTAAACCTAAATCTATCTCTCGTGTATTTTGTCTTATATATGAAAATGAAAATGGAAATTGGAAATATTTCAAAGAAAAAACAACCCGACCAAAGAGCAGATAGCAACCGAATGCCACCAATGGATCTACAACACAGCGAGAAAATCATGCTACCAGTGGTTGCCCCAAGCTGTCCAATAAATAAAACTGTGTACCAGTTTAATAAAAATGAACGTCATACAAAACTCAGAAACATATACATGAATTAAAATTAAAAAACATACAAGACTATATATCTCGGTTTGTCAGATTCCGACAAGAGTCCCGGTGGTCCTTGCCGAGTACTTCGGCTTTCTTCGCCATAATAACCAGACTTCTTGGTGTCCTAGCACCCCTTTGAGTTTGGAAGGGTATTGTCCATGGAATATTGTTGTAAGTACGTTAATGACACATCTCCTTCAATCCCGAAAGGGAGTGAACACGAATTTCACTGTACTCTCGCAGCTCTTGAGGGGTGCTCCGAATGAAGAGAACTCCAGTACATTCAGTGAATCAGCAGTATGTTTATGTCCGAATAAAATGTTTAATTCAAATGACAACAATATTTGAACACAATAACTACAAAATTTTGTTTGCACAAATTTTGAATGCGAGCCTGTCCTCTTTTTTAATTCAATATATTGATATCTAACAGCATTATAGTAGTTTTTGGTACATCAGACAGACTCGAACAACAAATCATCTGGCTGCTTCAAACAAAACTGACTATTGCACTTTATTATGTGAATCTATATAGCCGCATTATTATTCAGATATATTTTTATATCCGGATTGAATGTATAATATAAATGACACAATATAAGAACACTACATGAATACAAAATGTTTTACGATTCAATTTTGATTGTCAGAATGTTCTCTATTTGTTCAAAATATTGTCTTGCAACAAAATGTGGGTAGTTTTGATACCTCAGGCTGACTCCTATAACAAAATTATTTGACCGCATTAACCATAAAATGACCATAGTTGTGTACTTTTTTTTAGCAATATTTTAATGTCAGGATTGTATGTATAATACAAAAGTCGTCGATATTGGAATACAATAACTTTAAAAATTTTGTCCGAATACATTGAGAGTGTCAACATGTCCTCATTTTGTTCATTATATGTTACAAAATTTCAGCAGTTTTGATACCTCAGGAATATTGGAAAACAATAAATGCAAAACCTTTACAGCATCAATTAAGATTGTCAGCATTTAATCCCTGTATTCATAATATTGAACCGTCGCTAAAGTTAGTAGTTCATAATGGTGTGTATAACAAAACTATTTGACCGTATCACTCAACACTGACATGTCTGATTTCATTTGAACTTTAAAATTAAAAGTATAAGAAGTTCTCTTCAGGGAATATGTATATTGTTAGTATATAATGTCGGTTAATCGATTTTGTTTGTAGCTTAACTTCAATAGGCAACTGTTTTATTCATGTGCACAACGAGCGTATTTTTCGGACGTCCCATACTATACTAGTATATCATTTATAATCGGTAAAGACAAATCTGATGAAATCGACGAGATTGTTCATAATAATTCAACATCTTATGTATTCGGACACTTTACAATTTTCGTTAGAATATTTTGTCGAACACAGAATCGTAACTCCAATGCAAACAAGGTGAATTATGATGAAATATCCAAGTTCCGCATACAGTTAAATTTAGAAAGACACTGCAAAAAAATGGGAAACAAAGCAACGTCAACTATAATATTGATATCCCATGGTATAAAAATATTTTTCCGATGCGTTAAATAACTTTTCTATCCGCCTTCTAATTGAAAAAAAAAACCTTCTTTTATGATAGCTGTATATGATCACTTGTGTAGTTTTATAACAATTGTTTAATTTATATAAGAATATGAAATGAAAGAAAGATGTACTTGTTTTAATGTGTATAATATCTATGAACGGCCTAACGAGTAAAGAAATTTGCTGTTCTGGGGGAAAAAACAATGCGATTATTGTTTACATAATAAAAGCTCAGTTTAAAAGAAAATTCTTAAACACCATAATCTGTCATGGCCCGACCTGTCAATAATTTTATGTCCGATCATGAGCAGACTTGTCAACATGTCTGGTCATGAGCAGACTTGTCCACAGGTCTGGTCTGGATCAGACTTGTCAATAGGACTGCAGCTGTCCTAAAAAAGCAGACCGTATGTCTGGTCTACCAATGAAGAAATTAACTTGCTTGTCGGCTTTAAATTTCTAAAGTTAACTTGGAAAGCTGACAACAGGTCTGCCTTAAGTGAACTTTTGTTTCCCCAATCCAAAGGCAAGGAGTACTTGTTAGATTTGGTTACACAAATCGGACCATTTGAAACTGCTTCAAAAATACGACGAAACATATCGGGTCCATTCGTTTAATGTGTCTGAGCTTTTGGTTTTGTCATTTGATTGGGGACTTTCCATTTAAAATTTTCCTCGGAGTTCAGTATTTTTTTTTATTTTACTTCTTAATAATGATCAAAACATTTTCATATCACCTTAGTTCGTATCGTGATGAATCTTAATAATGTATTTCCACCTGGCTGATATGCAACTTTCAATTAATTAATTGATTTGTAAAATGCCTAAAATCTGTAAGTTGTCGTTTGATTGTCTCATTAACGTATACCCCATTTCTTAATTAAATCCGTCCAAGGTATATATATATATGTATCCCAATGTTGAAGTCATCACATAATGCATCACATCAAACTTATATGCATCGAATAAACGATATAACACTCTGAATGCGTTTGTTATCATACTACTTGATAAAAAAGAGTATGACAATATCAAAATGGTAAACTTTATTTAATAGCATGCATTGCTTATATTTTTGGGCCAAACGTATATCTTTAGGCTATCTTAACTACGCTGAAAGTGTTGTAAACACTATACAGCTGGCTTGTTCGGTCTTCCATTCGTACAGTAATTAGGTCATTGACTGCGAGATTAACGTTGATAGTTTGAGATGCCATAGCATAATCAACGCCAGTGAATAGCCACACCAACCTCAATCCATTCTTCCATATAGCAAGGTGAGAGGTTACAGTGAGGCCTGACATCATGGACACAGACACAGAGTAAACACCAGCTGTTATAGCTTTAAAAGTACCGGCGCCATTATATTCACCTAGTATAGCTGTAGTATCAACGATTACGTTGTATGGGACTATATCTCCTCCAGCCACTGTTGTGATACCTAAAGGTAATGTCGCTGTAAATGCAGCTGAAATATAATTTTAAATAAATAAAGTATGTATACTATACACATACACATACATAAACGCCTCAGAATAAAAAGGTACCACTGAATCTGTAGAACACTTTATCCTGCGGTCAGCTGCCTATTGTAATTTAAATGTTCACTGTAAAAAAAAAATCTGTTTAAAGTTTATGAGATATCAAAACAACTATTATTAGTGTCGTTTCTATAATTTGAATTAAAAGATGTAAAGTAAAATCTAAAAGCTGACAAAATTATGTTATCATAATATTAGTAAATCCATCATGCGTTACTATATTTTTTTATTGGTAATACTGACATATACATCTCAGTTTTGGAATATGGTCTTTGTTTAAATATGCTATGTACGGACATTTGTCATTTAAAAGTGTTAAAAAATCGATTTCCATTTGCAAAAGAGAGACGAAAGATACCAGAGGGATTGTCAAACTCATAGATTGAAAAAAAACTGACAACTCCATTGCTAAAAATAAAAAAAAACAAACAGACAAATAATAGTACAGAAGACAAAACATAGAAAACTAATGACTAAGCAACACAAACCCCACCAACAACTGGCGGTGATCTCAGGTGCTCCGGAAGGGTAAGCAGATCATGCTCAACATGTGGCACCCATCGTGTTTCTTATGTTATTACAAATCCGGTAAAAAGTCTTATTCGGTATGTCACAATCGTGAAAAGGGAAGGGGAACATATCCAATATCATCTTTGATTCCATAACGGTCAACTAACTCGTGATGGCGTCCGTAGAATTGACGAAGGGGGGATTTCAACTTAACCATTTAGAATTCTTGGTTTAATAGATTCCTTGTTAGCAGCAATCCTCTATCAAGAAAATCATGATAGGAAATACAAGCCCGGGAATATCGTATCAATTGGGAGATATATATACTCCTTATGCAGGTGCTGCTGGAACGTTGATTCATAGAAATGGAAAGTTCACAAATGGCAAATCAGAAATAATGTTATTCCCGTGAAAATTGAAAACCTGTAATGTTTATAATAAGAAACATGGACAATTTACCATTACCGATGCAAGCAAGCACTTGGCATAAGTTAAATTGGCATAGGGTTGACCAAGCCAAAAGTTAACAAGAATGATTTAATCAAAGTTAGTCGAAGTGAACTTTGTGCAGACTTAGTTTTAATGTTACTTTGGTATCTAATCCGTCATGAGTTAACCCTATGAAAAACAGTCTGCTTGTTAAGTGCATGATTGTGTTATTTTGTAGTCAGATTTATCATCATAATTTTCTTGAAACAGTATTCGCTATCAATACATAAATATTTGTACATTTTATTAACTTTAAATCGTGATTAACATAAAAATCTTACCAGTGCTTGCACGACACATCAACACAAACAAGATGCCTGTTAAAATATTGTCATTGTAATTGCCTTGAAAGTTGATAAGTGTATCTGAAAGAAAGAAAATTATGAATAAATTACTTAAAGAAAACGTCATACACGAATATGTTCAAACATGCATTTTTCATCTTATTCAGTAAAAGCAATTAAACAAAAATACCGAACTCAAAAATAAATTTCATAAATGGGAAGTCCGTTAAACCTTACTAAATCAAACTGTCGATTTTATCAAAGAACGTAAGAAACGTAAATGAAATGTCAACTATTCGACTATTGGCGTTACAAATGAAGGTAATCCAGAACGGTTTCGGACGTATGGCGTTTTTCTTTTTATATTCAAATCATTTAGAACACTATCACGAAATACAAATATCGTTATTTAAAAAGAAATTGATATTTGTTAAGGCCATGAATTTTAGTTAATTATATTTTATAAGACATGGTGAATTCTAAAACATCCTATGACTGCGTCTGTGATTAATATTGCGGTCTGTGGACAAAAGATGTTTTACATTCATATTGCTGTCTTATTTCATTACAAATATATCCAGCGTAACTGCATCAATGGAATATACTGTCATTCCAAACAAATATTACAGTTGATAAAGGACAGAGCAAAAAGTTGAAAAATATTAGCTTTTCGCATCAAGACACAAAATTGCGACTTATCTTAACGGTATAATCATCTACCTAGACTGCAATTTGGATTGTGAAAAAACATATTCATTTCCTTTTTATTTATTCCAATTGGTTATATGTAATACGCATCAAAGATACAAGGCTTATAATACACAACGCATGCGTCATCCCTGTACAAGACTCATAATACACAACGCATGCGTCATCACTGTACAAGACTCATTAGTGCAAGACAAAACTACTTTTAAAGACAGGCAAACAGTCTTTCTATTTTCATTTTACGTTTTTTTTTAAATAGTTAGTTTTCCTTCAGAACATATGTCCTTTGAATTTCAACTGCTATCAAATAATGTAGAAAATACAAAATACAAACACTTACCTTTGTCAATAATGTATGAAATGCGCAGTGTGCTCTTCAACTCTACAACTCTGAAGTTGAGGTTTTGTCAATCAAAGGACTGTGTATATTATGTCTAAGGGTACACCAGTTTATATACCTTATCGTCATGCATAGTCATTTTTTCCAACACATCAAAAGAATACAAAAAGTATCCAAATGTATGCAATTAAAAAAGGTAATGGAAATTTTAATGCATAGGAAGCATTTGAAGATGTTTATCAGTAAAATTTATTTACTTCTAAAACAAGTGAAAAGCGTTGCTTTACACCAACAGATGTAATCATGAATCATGGAAATGGATAGATGGACATTTAAAGTGTCAGATGTAATAACATGAAGTGTATGTATATTTTCAAATAGAGAACAGGTAATAAAGATTGTCATCTTAATTTGCACTGTTTTGGCTCTATGGTAATGTTTTCTCATTTGAATTGCATATATTAAAAGACAAATATTGTATTGAGTGTTATACCTGGTTCAACTAAAACTTCTTTTGAAAAATAATTCATCAAATAATCTCGATCATTGGATCCTTGTTCCAAGGGTAATAAAAGAACATTTGTTTTTTTTTTTATAAAAATGCCATGAAATCTCTTTCTAAAATGTAATTGCAAAATTTGGCAATATTAGAATCAAGCAATTTTACTATCGTTTTCTGATTTATGAACTTTAATTATTGTGGTTTGCTAAAACAAAAACAACGGCAGATACATTGAGACATTTGATACTCATAAACCAGGATATACAGGAAACATAGTGACATAACATTAATGACGCCAAAAACACTTTCATGTTTTGAAAAGAAAAAATAATATAACAAACAAAGACTTAGCAACACAAACTCCACTAAAGACAATGGTCGTTGTTCTATTATAATGACATCTTTATTGAAGAAAAGGTATTAAAGAATTTAAATGTTTTTACTGATATAACTCATTATTCTGAACTGTTTAAAGTAAACCCTAATAATTATGTTAACACATTTGATGATTCTCAAACAAACACACTGCCACATCAAAAACAGGGTGTTATATAATATGTCTAGACAGTATGTTTCTGACTTGAAACGAAAAATATGACTCTGAAAATTTGAACAATTCAAGAATTAAAGTTTGAAAGTGCCGGATGCATGGAGAGTAAATACTTATTCATTAATGAAGATAATTAAAACAAAACAACATAATAATTAATACATGAATTAAAAAAAACAGGTTTTAATGTGCCAGTTTGTTTGTTTGAGAATCATCGAATGTGTTGACATAGTACGAAGTTTTATCGTGTGATGACTATTTAGATTGCTAATCTTATAAACTCGTACTAGAAAATGTCATCCAAATACGTATTCACAATTGTTGGTTTGGGGAATTTATACGGTTTAATCTTAACTAATGTGCGTTGACATGGACGGGAGGGTTTGTTAGTGGTCCTTATTAATTTAGGTATCATTGTCATTTTGTTTAGTTTCTTTTGCTACCTATTATTACATAGGACTCTGACTTCTGTTGACCTGAGTTTTACTGTGCGTATTGTTGTGTGTTTATTTTTCTACCTTGGCTAGGGGAGGGTTGAGATATCAAAAAACATGTTTACCCTGCCGCCTTTTTGAAACGCTCCTAAGTCAGGAACCTCTGGCCTATGTTAGTCTTGTATGATTTTTAATTTTAGTTTTTTGTGTGTATTTCGGAGTTAAGTTTGACGTCCATTATCACAGAACTAGTATACATTTTTGTTAAGGGGCCAGCTGAAGAACGCCTCCAGGGTGTGGGAGTTTCCCGTTACATTGAAGATCCATTGGTGGCTTTTTGTTGTCTTCTTCTCTGTTGTCGGGTTGTTGTCTCTTTGACACATTTAGATTGTCAAGTTTATCTTTCTCTACACTGTCGTCCTTCCTCTTAGTATGGACAATATGCGGGGAATTAATTTATAAAAAGAAGATATGTTAGAATTATTTGTAGTATCAGTAAAGCGAGTCTTACAAGTAATGGAATGTCCAGAAAGTGTCAAGTTCTTTTTTATTAACATACATGTCTAAGCAGACAAAACATATTCGCTATAATTAATGTAAGACATTAAACTCTTTTTCTTACAACTTTAAGTATATAAATAATCAATTTTTGACTGAGAGGAAATTATTTGTTTACGCTCTGACGGAATGCTATATAGCCCAAATACATTTTTTTCTCAATGCACACTGAATTGCCGTAAAGCTGAATATTATTGTCAGATATATAATTGAGTATATACCACCCGCTGTCAAACCTTACATGGACACACATCTTATTACGTAATAAATACAAACAGTGCCAAGTAAAATAAAAAAATTATAACCCTTTCTCTATAATTGTAAAATGCACATATACTTCATGTTATTACATCTGACACTTTAAATGTCCATTTATGCATTTCCATGATTCATGATTTCATCTTTTGGTGTAAAGCAATGCTTTTCACTTATTTTAGAAGTAAAGAAATATTACAGATAAACATCTTGAATCGCTTCCTATACATTAAAATTTCCATTATCTGTTTATATTGAATACATTTGGATACTTTTTTTATTCTTTTGATGTGTTAGAAAAAAATGAATAATAATGACAATGATTTAGAGTCTATAAACTGGTGTTCCCTTTAACATATATCCACATTCCTTCTTCAACTTCAGAGTTGTAGAGTTATAGAGAAAACTGCGCATTTCATACATTATTGACAAAGGTAAGTGTTGATATTAAATATTTTCTACTTTATTTAACAGCTAAATGAAATACGTAAATTGGAAAAGAGGATCGTTTTACTAAATTTTTTTGTGATTCCTTTACATTTTATATCATCGCGATATTTTGTTTTCAAATTTTTTTTTTATCATACTTAATTTCAGTGAAAGCTTATAATCTTCCAATTTCATCGATTTGGTCACTTTTTTCTATCTATAATTATTCATTCAAAGTATTTTCTTTTGATATTTATTTCATATATAGTATATCTTTTTTTTATATTGGTTGTCTTAAGCAAAGAGTCAAAGATCCCGTGTTGACATAAAATATTATTTTTACACTTATTAGCGGTATATTTCAATGTTCATCAACTGCACCTAGTTCTTAAATCCATACGTTTGTACCATTGGGTTTATATAAACTTTACCAGAGTTTGCACATCGCAGTCTAGGCAGATAATTTAGGGGTTAAGAAAATCGCTAATTTTTTTTATTGCTGCGAATAGCTAATATTTTCATCTTTTTGCTCTTTCCTTTATCAACTTTAAAATTGGTTTGGAATGTCAGTATATTAAAAGTATGCAGTTTCGCTGACAACGAGATAAAACAGCAATATGAAAGAAATGCATCTTTTGTCAACAGATCGCAAAAACATCATAGAATCAGTCATAAGATGTGTTAGAGAAATTGACATATATAATAAAATATAATTAAATGAAACGCATTGCCTTGATAAATATCAATTGCTTTCTTACTAACGATATTTGTATTTCGTGATAGTGTGCAACATAATTATATTATAAATGTAGAAAAACTCCATGCGTCTGAAGCCGTTCTGACTGTACCTTCATTTGTAACGTCTAAGGTCGAAACGTTAACATTTCAGTTAAGTTTGTTACGTTTTTTTTTTTTATATATAATCGAGAGTTTGATGTGGTTAGGTATTACGGACTTCCAATTTATAAAATTTATTTTTGAGTTCGGTAAATTTGTTTAAATTGTTTTACTGAATAAGATGAATGCATATTTGAACCTACTCATGCACGATGTTTTCCTTCTGTCGCTTAATTGTAATTTTCTTTCTTGCAGATACGCTTATCAACTGTCAAGGAAATCATAATGACACCTATTTTAACAGGAATTTTATTTGTGTTGATGTGTCGTGCAAGTTCTGGTAAGATTTAATATTAATCACGTTTTAAGTTACCAAAATGTACGAAAATGTATGTATTAAAAGCGAATAGTGTTTCGAGAAATTTATAATGATTAATCTTACTAAAAAGAACACCATCATGAACTTAACAAACAGACTGTTGTTCATTGTACTATGTTTATGACTGCCAAAAAGGTTAACTTTTCACTTATCAGCCACCAAGCATTATAAAAACCACTTTCGCACAAAATTCACTTAGACCATCTTTGATTAAACCATACTTGTTTACTTTTGGTTTGGTCAACCCTATACCAATTTAACTTATGCCAGGTGCTTGCTTGCATCGGTTGCATAATCACATATGATACATCTGAATATCACAGTTGTTCTTCATTCGTTTGATTTGTTTTATCATTTGATGAGGGACTTTCCGTCTTGAAATTTCCTCGAAATTCAGTATTTTTGTGATTTTTCGTTTTGTCCATGTTTCTTATTATAAACTTTACAATAGGTATTCGATTTTCAAGGGAATACAAGTATTTTGTTAAACTTTTGAATGACAAATTTACGTACATTGCATATTTAAACGAAGACCATATTCAAAAACTGAAATTTGAATGTCAGTATTACCAATCTATATAACGCATGAAGGATTGACCAATATAATGATTACATAATTTTGTCGGTTTTAAGATGTGACGTTACATCTTTTTTTTAAATAACTAAAACGACACTAAAATAGTAGTTTTGATATCTCATAAACTATAAAAAAAAAGGGTTTTAACTCCTTAATTTACAGATCTTAATTTGTTATCTCCATTTCGAATGCAAAATTAAAGTTTGAACACAAAATTCTTGCATATATTGTCACTGAAATGAAAGCCGTTTTTTTTTTCGTTTGAAGTTTAGTATACATCAACGCTGCGCATTTTAAAGTAAATATAAGTGTATAAAAATTACAGCTGTAATGTATACCTGATTTCATAACGGTATAAAACGTCTTTCATTTCAGTGATAATTCCTGGCTTTAATGTTGTGTTTCAAGTATTACTGTGCATTTATATATATATATATATATATATATATATATATATATATATATATATATATATATATATATATATATAACAGATTAATATCTATTATTAAGTCTTGTATCATTCGACATCAATTGGAATCGTTTGGCAGAAGCGGGTGATTTGAATTGAATCCAATACAACATATGCATTTGTACGAACAGAACACATACAGTAAAAATACAAGTATTAGGATTTTTTACAGTGAACATTAAAATTACAATACACAGATGACCGCAGGGTAAAGTATGATACAGATTCAGTAGGACCTTTTTATTCTGAGAACTATATAGACATTTATGTATGTGTATGTGTATATTATACATTTTTTTTTTATTTATTTTAAATCTTATTACAGCTGCATTTACAGCGACATTACCTTGTGGTTGCACAACAGTGGATGAAGGAAGTATAGTCCCGTACAACGTAATCGTTGATAATGCAGCACCAAGAGCTGAATATGATGACGCCGGTACTTTTACAGTTCAAACAGCTGGTGTTTACTCATTGTCTGTGTCCATGATGTCATGCCTCCCTCAACCCTCTCACCTTACTCTAAGGAGGAATGGGTTGATTTTGGTGTGGCTATTTGCTAACAAGAATTATGATATGGCATCCCAAACCATCAACGTTAATCTGGCAGTCGATGACCTAATTACTGTACAAATGAACAGTGGGTCGGGACTGTATAGTGTTTATAACACTTTCAGCGCAGTTCAAATACCCTAGATATATAATTTGAGCCACAACATATAAGCAGTCAATGCTTTTGAATAAAGTTTACCATTTTGATATTGTCATACTTTTTTATCAAGTAGTAAGATAACAAACGCATTCAAAGTGTTGCTTAGACTTGTGCATACCTTATACATGAAACAAAAGGTTTATTCGATGTATGCATTATTAGACATGTTACGAAAATGAATATTCTCGACGCTAAGGTTGATAAATTATACTTCAAATTGGGGGACTGTGTCAAAACATTGATTATCGAGGAAACAGGTAAAAATCGGTTTGAGTGATGTTAACCAGGTATCTTACGCGTGACTTGTTCACTAAAAATAATACAAATTTTTAATACTCATTTTCTGATATAATTGTTTGTGATTATGGGATGGGAAAGGTGAACGTGTTTTGTTTTTGTTTTGTTTTTGTTTGTTTGGGTTTTTTTTGGGGGGGAGGGGGGCAGACGATGTTGTTTTAGTATGCACTTCTGAATAAAATCAAATAATAAGACCAGATTGACTTTTACTTTTTTAAATACAATATCAATCTGTTAATCCACTACTGACTCTCGTCCTGAAAATGCATAAATATTTGTCACTGGACGAAAATCAATCAACATTCAATCAATCTCTGTGCAACCCGCACAACGCACTACAGTCTGGTTGATTTGTTTGGTATCTTTCCATCGGCTTCCACTGACTTGAACGTCTTATAGCGTGTTCCACGAACGAACATTTAATTAAATGATTTATGTATTTAATTTAATTGATTTTTTCAATTAATGGTTGAACATCTAATTAAATGCCCGTCACTGTTGAGTTCGTTTTTTTTTTAAAGCAAGTTAATTAGTTTCAAAGAATTGGCAAGGGATTTTTTTCTCGAATTAATATCCTGTCTGCTTTACCCTCTCATCCTGTCAGTGATCCAAAATATGAAAACTTAGAAATATTAGGGAGAAACCATTTAACTTCAAAGGGAGGATCGTACTGAATATGCATGAAATATTTGCCTCTTAACGTTGATCAACCTACAATTAACTAATTTATCAAGGGGGGAGGGAGTTATTTTAAATTTTTGAGTCAGAAACTCTCCTTTTTTTCGACGCTTTTAATCAAATCATATTTTTCAAAATTTAAAACTGTAAGGTATATTTTGTCTCTCTTCAAATTTGGAATCATAATTTTGTATATCTAAAACATACCCCCACTATAATTTTGAAGTTTAACGGTAGTTCCGTTATTGGGTATATCAGTTAATTAACATTATTAAATATTTGTTCCATAACCAGTATTTATAATGAGATTATCTAAGATAAAGTTTTCAAATGGACGTTTATCATATAAACGGAAATAAATATACGCGGACATCATTACCATGCAGTGTAAGCACAAGATGTATATAAATGATACACAGGTAATTCAAAATCAAGTGTTTTGAAACGATACCCGCATTCAAAGTCATATTTGTCAACCCCAGCGTCGAATATATACCATTTCGTAACATGCCTATTAGTATAATGTAATGCATTGTGTTATGACTTCAAAATTGGGATCAATAAAAATACCTCGGACGGATTGAATTAAGATATGGGGTATACGTTAATGATACAAACGAACGACCTATACAACCTACAGATTTTAAACATTTTACAAATCGATTAATTAATTGAAAGTTGCATATCAACAAGGTGGAAATGCAACATTAAGATTCATTACGATAACAAGATAATGTGATAAAAAACTTGATTAGTATTAACACATAAAATCGAAAGAATATTGAATTTCGAGGAAGATTTTAAACGGAAAGTCTCCAGTCAAAAGGCAAAATCAACAGCTTAGACACATTAAACGAATGGACCATACATTGTATATGTTTCGTGTTGGATGCAGTCCTAACCTGTACAAAAGTTAACTTAAAGCAGACATGTTGACTGCTTTCCAAATTAACTTTAGAAATTTAAAGCAGACAATCAAGTTAATTTCGTCGTTAATAGACCACACCTAAGGTCTGCATTTTTAGAACAGCTGCAGTCCTGTTCATAAGTCTGCTCCAGACCAGACCTGTAGACAAGTCTGCTTATGACAGATAACGGTGTTTAAGAGTTTTCTTTTAAACTGAGCTTTTATTCTGTAAACAATAATCGCATTGTTATTTTCCCCCAGTACAGCAAATTTCTGTACTCGTTAAACCATTTATAGATAGATATTATACACATTAAAACAAATAAAATTGAGAATGTAAATTTGGAATGTGTCAAAGAGACAACAACCCGACCATAGAACAGACAACAGCAGAAGGTCACCAACAGGTCTTCAATGTAGCGAGAAATTCCCGCACCCGGATAAGTCCTTCAGCTGGCACTTAAACAAATATATATACTAGTTCAGTGATAAAGAACGCCATACTAGACTCCAAATTGTACACAAGAAACAAAATTAAAAATAATACAATACTAACAAAGGGCAGAGGCTCATGACTTGGGACTGGCGCAAAAATGAAGCGGTGTTAAACATGTTTATGAGATCTCAACCCTCCCCCTATACCTCTAGCCAATGTAAAAAAAGTAAACGCATAACGATACGCACATTACAATTCAGTTCAAGGGAAGTCCGAGTCTTATGTCAGAAGATGTAACTAAAGAAAATAAACAAAATGACAATAATACATAAATAACAACAGACTACTATCAGTTAACTGACATGCCAGCTCCAGACTTCAATTAAACTGAATGAAAGTTTATGTCTTTATCATATGAATATCAGGCACCATCTAACCCGTTAGGGGTTTAGTATCATACCATCATAACATATATGAGAAGAACATAACCCGTGTCATGCCAAAAACTGGTTTTGAAATAAACATGTTTAGTTCAGATGCAAAGACCCTATAAGTGGATCAATATTAACGCCAAAATATGCAATCTTTAATGACCTGACAACAGTTTCGTAATTAAGTCCTTTCTTAATCAGTCTGTTTAAAGGTGTTGTTAGCTGCTGAGGTGAATACTGACATTTTTGTGGTTTATAAAGAATATTTCCCCAAAAAATTATGAAATACCTGAACGTATAAGAAGTCTGCATGTAGAGCAATATTTACGAATGATGTCCTTATACCGATGATAAAATTTAGACTACAAAATGTAGTTTGAGATATCGAAAACCCTTGTGTAATAATTTTCAGTAACACATAAATTTCTCTCGTTAAAAACTTAAACATTGTCACATACACGAGCGAATCGTTCAAGTTGAGATATATAACCACCGTTAGATGGTTACAAGGGAACGTCCGAGTCACATCTAAAATTGAATAATCTACCGAAACTTGTAAAGTGTCCGTATACATAAGGTGTTGAATTATTATGAACAATCTCGTCAATTTCATCCGATTTGTCTTTACCGATTATAAATGATATACTAATATAGTATGGGACGTCCGAAAAATATTCCCGTTGTTCACATGAATAAAACAGTTGCCTATTGAAGTTAAGCTACAAACAAAATCAATTAACCGACATAATATACTTACAATATACTTTTCCCAGAGGTGGAATTCGTATACTTTTATTTTAAAATTCAAACGATATCAGACATGTCAGTGTTGAGTGATGCGGTCAAATAGTTTTGTTTTACACCCCATTATGAACTACTAACTTTAGTGACGGTTCAATATAATGAATACAGGGATTAAATGCTGACAATCTTAATTGATGCTGAAACTATTTTGCATTTATTGTAACGTATCAATATACGCATGTATATAGAACAACAGTAGGACAAGCTGACACTCTAAATTTATTCGGACAAAATTTGTAAGTTATTGTGTTCCAATATTGCTGACTTTTGTATTATACATTCAACCCTGACATAAAAATATTGCTGATTTTATATACGGCTGAATAAATCTTTTTTAAAAAGTACACAAATATGGTAATTTTTTAGTTAATGCATGTAAATAATTTTGTTATAGGAGTCAGCCTGAGGTGTCACAATTTTGTTGCGAGACAATATTCTGAACAAAAAGAGGACATTCTGACAATCTAAATTGATTCGAAAAAAAATAATGTATTCATGTTATGTTCCAATATTGGGGTCATTTATATTATACATTACACCCGGATATGAAAATATATCTCAATAAAAATGCGGTTATATAGATTTACATAATAAAGTGCAAAAATAGTAAGTTTTGGTTGATGAAGCCAAAAAAAATTGTTGTTAGAGTCTGCCTGATGTACCAAAAACTACTGAAATGTTGTTAGGTATCAATATATTTAATAAAAAGAGGACAGGCTTGCATTCAAAATGTGTGCGAACAAAATTGTGTAGTTATTGTGCTTAACTATTGTTGTCATTTGAATTAAACATTTTTATTCGGACATAAGATATTGCTGATTTACTGAATGTACTGGAGTTTTCCATTCTTCGGGAGCTGCGAGGATACAGTGAAATCCGTGTACATTCCCTTTCGGTATTAAAGGAGATATTATTTAAAATATTCCCCACCAAAAAACAAACGGAGTTCAAGGACACTAAGAAGTCTGGTTATTATGGCGGAGGAAGCCGAAGTACTCGGCGAGGACCACAGGGACACTTGGCGGGATCAGACAAACTGAGATATATAGTCTTGAATGTTTGTTTTTTTTTAATTTTAGTTCAAATATATGTTTCTAAGTTTAATGTGAAGTTCATTTTCACTGAACTAGTACCCATTTTGTTTATTGGAAAGCTTGGGGCCAACTCTAGAAGCGGGATTTTCTCGCTGTGTTGAAGACCAATTGGTGGCATTCAGCTGCTATCTGCTCTTTGGTTGGGTTGTTTTTCTTTGACATATCCTTCATAGGAAAAAAGAAAATAAGTATATGACAGGAACTATGTCTATCAGTGTCCAACGAATATATAAACATCATATTACAGTAAATTCCATTATTAAAAAAATAATAAGATAGCAAAATTGATAAAGTAAAACGAGTTAAAGGTTATATTGAAATATATATTGAAAATGTTCATTGATAACAGTAAAAGCATTATTCTGTCTTGCTACTCATGAATCCGCTGAGTATGATCAGAATTTATCTATAAACAATCTTCAACTTTTTTTGAGATTGGCAAACATTCTTAAATAGTACAAACATTTCACTTGATATTAAATAGTGTGTCTTTCTATGTCGTGATGTTACACTATTGTTTTATGTAAGGGTGAACATTTGTTCCTATTAAAACGTTTAAACCCACTGCATTTATTTGCCCCTGTTCTGAGTAATAAACCTGACGTTAAGTGGTTATCGTTTGTTACTGTGGTTCATAAATATTTCTCGTATCTCGTTTCTTTTCATATAGATTAGACCGTTGGTTCTTCTGTTTACATGTTTTTATACGTCTAGTCATTTTTTTTTTGGGGGGGGGGTCCTTTATAGCTTGGTGTTCGGTGTGAGTCAAGTCTCCGTGTTAAAACCCGTAATTTGACTTTTCATGATTTACTTTACAAACTCTGACTTGAATGAAGAGTTAAAAAACTCATTGGCACCCATACCGCATCTTCTTAAATATATAAATATGGGTAATAACACAAACATAAGTTGAACGTTTATGATTTTATCAATACGCATACCACTCAAGACGTTGGTTGTGTCCAATTTGCAATACTGAATTTACTGTTCTCTGATAAGCCCATAAAAGACCGATGGTCATTAATGTTCGTATACCAATACATGTAAAGAGGTATATGATCATAAGGGGATGAATAAAAAAATAAAACATATTTGACATGGCTGTAGTCAACTTTGTGAGCGGGAGGTGAAACCTAACTTCAAATTCTTGCCTACAACTTTATGACATATCTATTGTACTTTCTTTAATTTGATTTATATTCTTCCGTCTTGTTCGCCTATCATTCCTCGACACAGGCCAGTAGGAACATAGTTATTGTCTGAAATTAGTATTAATAGTTACGATGTCTTAAGGAGTTTCTCAGTTTCAAAATAACTAGCTTTCCATAACACTAGTATATATTGATAGGGTATTAACATAGAAACCAAAAACGCTAAAACAAATATAGGTCAATATGCTTGTTTTCGAGATATAAGCCATTTAAAGTTTAAGTTCTCAAAAACTATTAGAAAATAACAAGGATTTTATAAGATTTTTACAGATGGCTAACAATTATATAAAAAGTCATGTAAAAGATTTATAACAAGAATGTGTCCATAGTACACGGATGCCCCACTCGCACTATCATTTTCTATGTTCAGTGGACCGTGAAAATTGGGGTCAAAACTTTAATTTGGAATTAAAATTAGAAAAATCATATCGTAGGGAACATGTGTACTAAGTTTCAAGTTGATTTGATTTAACTTCATCAAAAACTACCTTGACTAAAAACTTTAATCTGAACTTCGCACTATCATTTTCTATGTTCAGTGGATCATGAAATTGGGGTCAACACTATAATTTGGCATTAAAATTAGAAAGATCATATCATGGGGAACATGTGTACTAAGTTTCAAGTTGATTGAACTTCAACTTCTTCAAAAACTACCTTGACCAAAAACTTTAACCTGAAGCGAACGGACGCACAGAGGGACGAACGAACGAACGGAGGCACAGACCAGAAAACATAATGCCCCTCTACTATCGTAGGTAGGGCATAAAAAGAAAAATGGGGGTCAATAAGCAAACTTTTAAAAGGCATTCAAATGAATAAAACCATAGGATTCCGAAAATCTGACAAAAATCCCAAAACATGACAAGCGAACATCCTTAAGATGTGGTATGAGTGCAAATAAGTTAACTCTCCATCCAAGTCACAATTTGTAAAGGTAAACCATTGAAGGTCAAATTACGTTTTTAACAGCCTTAGCTCACACCGACAGCAAGCTATAAAGGCCAAACAAAATTACTAGACGTGTAAAATCATTCAAACAGAAGAACCAACGGTCTAATTTATTTATAAAAAAAAAAACAGATACGAGAAACATTTATGAACCACATCAACAAAAGACAACTAACGTCAGGTTTCTAACTCAGGCCAGGTGCTAATAAATGCAACAGGTTTAAATGTTTTAAAAGAACTAATCTTCAACCTTTTATACACAATAGTGTAACATCACAACAAAGAAAGACACGCTAAAACATATCAATTGAAATGGTTGTACCTTTTAAGAATCTTTTCCATTTTTTTTTCAATAACCATTTACTTGTTTTACTTTAGTATGTCTCTCTTGATCAATTTTGCTATCTTGTTATTAATTTGTAATAAAAGAAATGTATTGTTATATAATGTTTATAATTATATTTAAACCAATTGACATACTTCCTGGCATATGCTTATTTTCAATTTCATATAAAGGCTATGTCAGATTAAGGGGGTTGGCTCGAGTATTTTGTCTTAATTATAAAAATGAGAATGGAATTGGGGAACATTTCAAGGAAACAACAACCCGACAAGAGAAGTGAACAGCCGAATGCCACCAATGGGTTTTTAACACAGCGAGTAAATTCCGGACCCAAATGCGGCACCCAGTTCGCCAATATATAAAAAATGTGTACTAGTTCAGTGAAAATTGACGTCATACTAACTCAAAAACATACTAACAAAGGCCAATAGCATACACATAGTTTTTAAAGGGTAGGGGTCCACATATCTGTCAAAACTAAACGTAAATTCAAATAAAACATACAAGAATAACAAAGGCTAGAGACATACACATACACTTGTTAAAAGGTAGGGTCAACATATTTGCCAAAACTTGTTGAAATTATCGGTGGTTTTTCATGTTTATGGTATATTGAATATGACCAACTGTATGATGTATAAATTATACACTCATAAAAACGGTCAACCAGAGTTATAGACACACATAAGAGGGTGTGCTATGCATATGTTCTCGATTGGAAGACCCTTGACACTTCAAAAGTGTAGTTTAAACATTTTTTTTAGAAATCATAAATGTCAAGATTATATCATTCTAGTGTGAAAGTAATCAAATAGTTAAAATCTAGCATACCATACCACATCTTCTTTTTTATAGGTACATGTAAACAAAGTCTGGTCGGATCAGTTTTTGTTCAAACTGTGACAACAAAAACTTTTGAATTCCTCAAAAAAATGCCAAAATAATTATCAATTGTACGGAGGAGTATTAGTGCCACACAACTTTATGTTTTTTTTTATTTCTTCCAATGCGATATAACGCAAACATTTGCTCTGATCTGGTATGACGGACACAATTTCGAGATAACGCAATTTTTTTTTTTATATCTCATTTCTTATACAAGATCCAAAGGAAGCAGCAGTTATGAATGGAGAATGCTGCATGTATTAAAATGTATACCCCTTTGTAATCATTGCGAAGTAAAATGCTTCTCATGAATATTTTTAACATATCATTGGCGAATACTAAGTAGGATAATAGATATAAGAAAATGGGGTTTGAATGTCAATGAGACAACTCTCCATCCAAGTTTCTGAAAGTAAACCATTATAGGTCAAAGTACGGTTTTCCACACGAAGCCTTGGCTCACACTTCACACCAAGCTATAAAAGGCCTAAAAATCTATACAAAAAGTCATGGTAATACATGTATATATTACAAAGAAAATGGAGTCAATTAAAGTTATATCGAAGAATATAAAAATCAATACAGCTAATACAGCTATAGCAAAATATAGATATACTTCTAAAGAAAGCTCTCGTACATGTCGTATGAGGATTGTGTAAGGTGGTTAGATCCAAACAAGCTACCGTTTTCCAATAAAAGTAAGATGTTTTGTTATTATGTCACCCGATCGACAATGTCGGGTGACATATTGCTTTTCCTCTGTTTCTTTTTCTGTATTATTATTATTATACTTCCACCTAATTTTGTCCGCCCGCTTTCTCAGAGCCAAAAGTACCAATCCAAATGATGGTGCACTATAACAAGGAACCCTGACTCCCCAGAGTCTGTGCAACTTTGGAACTAAAAAAATGGCTGCCATCACCATGGAAACGGAAAAATGGTGAAAAAATATAATTTTGGAGTTCCTTGAATTATTTGAGAATGCTTAAGCTTAAAATCTTTAGATTTTAATACAATCTAGGTGCCCACTATATACTGGTTTTGGATGATTTTGGCACATTTTGGAACTGCTATGTTGCCATGGAAACTACACCAAAAATTTCAAAAATATGGAAATGCTCCAATTTTTTTGAAACTTTAGCATAACGATGAGCAACTTTGGTAGATGTGGAATTTGGCGTTGGAATTTCCAAAATGTCTGCCGTTTCCATGGAAACAATGCAAAAAGGTCAAAATGCTCCAAAAACTTCCGGGTTTGGTGAATAACTTTGGTATGCTTGAACTTAAAATCATCAAATTTTTATGTAATATAGTTGTCCACTATATTCAGGTTTTGAATGATTTTGATAATCATTGGAACTACTATGTTACCATGGATACAGGAGCAAAAATTTCAGAATGCTTCAAAATTGATGAAACTTGATATGATTGTTAACTGTCAAGTCTAGATATGACTTTTGAAGTTGGAATTTCCAAAATGGCCACGGTTGCCATGGAAACTGCAAAAATATCAAAAATTCTCAAAATGGTTTTAACTTAATGAAATTTGATATTATTGGTAACTGACAAGTTAAGATGAGACTTTTGACTTTGAAATTTTCAAAATGGCTGCCGTTGCCATGGATGTGAAATACTTTAAAATGCTCTGAATATACTGAAAATTTACAAAAAGATGAATAGCCATGCATATTTGTGCATTTACTGTTAAACAAGTTTGAAATGGCTGCCGCTTAGTGGCAATAGGGGGAAGGGTGACATCCGCTATTGCTTGCAATGGCAATTCTAGTTAAAATTATGTTCTCTCTATTAAAATTGCTTCCCAAGCATCTTAAAGTAAAAAAAATTAGTGCGTCAAAATTTTGAAAAAAATGCTTCTTTAATAAATAATTAATAATTGATTTAAAACAGAAAACTTATTTAGCTTATTTGTCTTGAAAATTTCACAATTGTATGACATTAGTTTTGCTCTTTCAATCAAAATATGTCCAAACCCTGTTTACTTATTTGTTAAATTATGTTTGTTTCTGATACACAAATTAATTATTGATATATGTATAATTGCACTTCAAGTATTCCCTTATTCCTATGCATATTTATTATAATGATTTGTCCTAGTATGTATGGTTCATTTCCAGTAAATCACAACCGAATTTAGTGACAGATAGTCATATATATACAAATATTAATGAATAATTGAAATCAAGATGTTTGCGTTATAACCCAAATGTTTGCGTTTTTTTGCAAATGTTTGCGTTGAAACGCAAAATGTTTGCGTTAGTTCGCAAAGGTTTTCGTTATAACATCAACATAGAAAGAAATATAAAAAAACTGTGTGGCGCTAAATAAACGGCCTAAAGATACCAGAGGGACAGTTAACTCATAAATCGAAAATAAACTGACAACGCAAAGGATAAAAATGAAAAAAGACAAACAAACAAAACAGTAAACATGACAAAACATAGAAAACTAAAAAAAAAACAAGAACCCCACCTAAAAGAAGGGTTGATTTCAGGTGCTCTGGAAGGATTAGCAGATCCTGCTCCACATGTGGCACCCGTCGTGTTGCTTATGTGATAACAAATAATACGTAGGTAGGTTAATGCTGTTCTGGAGTAAATCGGCTATTTATTCATATACAAATCAATGAAATTTGAAATTATTTAGAATTTTAGTCCAGAAACTTTCTTACCAAGAACTTATTTTTATCATCCCTAATATCATCCAAAGTTTTAATCTCTAGTGTCTGGTGCCCTTTTATAATAAAAAATAACAGAAGTGACATGCAATCCAACCGTGGCCACACCAAAAGTCAACTATCTTGTCAATTTTTAAAATGTTGTATTCATTTTAAAAACAAGAAACAGCAATCCTGGTATTCATGAGCTTTCTAAGAATAAATATGCCAAGTTTTAAAGAGATCAATAAATGTTAACGGGGTTTGCCAATGCGATCTTTATAGATAAATGATATTCAAATCCTTTCGCGGCGACATTTAAACACTGAATTGATTCAGATCGATTATTCCCCTTTTTGGTGTAAAAATGCAGGGAAAGAAATAATCGACAGTTTTACAGATTTTGACTAGAAATAGACACATTAAAGATTTAAAATAATGTTATGTTTTTTTTTATTTTTACTCTTGAGGTGTTCATGCATCTTTAAAGTATCACCTTGCATACGAAGAGAAAAAAGGGGGGATACACTAACGTTATACTTTGTAAGAGCTTTCGTAACCCAATGTTAATTTCTAACTGCACATGTGTGTCATATGTGTCGATTGCAAATAAAATGATCTTGCTTACTTTCTTAAATTTGATTAGCATTGGGTCTTAACGACTTTTAGATTACCAAGGTTTGGCATAGTAAAATAACGTGATGACGAACGGCAAAACAGTATTTCTAAAACAAAATGATTCTCCTGATAGGGAAAAATACTTTACCAAGCACCAGTGCATGGTTCCATCAAACTCATGTTTCATGAGAAATAGTAATCTGCTAAGCCCTGTTAAAGTTTTGTAAATGTTTTTATTTAAAAACATTTTTAATTAGTTAACTGAATTATTAGGATCAATAACTGTCACATATCATGTGTGAATCGGTCTTTTTTAAAACTATATCAGCTGCATGTAAGAAAGAATTTCTAGAGCTATGTTCATTTGTTGAACATGCATCATTCATTCATTGCAGTCTTTTTCAGTATAAAACAGTAAATTGTTATTGAAAAAAAACATTAAAAAAAGAAATTTCCTTCAGATACAACTATTTGTTTATTCAATAAAGTTGTATGCATGTGACAGCATTGAGTTAATTATGAGTATTATCTGCCTATTAAATACATATATGTCTATTTCAAAAGATTCAATGTCAAAGAAACTTATGATAATTTTTTCATTCATTTCAAATAGTTTTCTCAAAATTAAAACAAAAAGCATTGCATATGTAACATTGAATTAAAACTACAATCCATACAATACTTTCTTGTGGGTTGCCATGATCCATAATAAATGTACACATATATCATCCTGCTGGTTTTCATATGATAATGTTGTACTAGATAATTCTTTATTCCTATACTTGTCTTTTTTTTATTTCACATGTAACATGCAAAGAATATTCCTATATTCATGTAAAATGTTGTGAATTACAAAGTAACAATATATATACCAGTAAGTACATGCAGGTACCACATATGATGTTCGAATTATAATTCTCACTCAGTTCACAGTTTTTTGTATGTATTCAAAATTATCTCAACTACTGCAAATGATGCATAAAGATATGAACATTTCCTTCTGTATGTTGATCCTTCAAGAAAGAAGTGCACAGTCATTTCCTCTGATGTAAAACTTTTATTTCTTTGTCTTCAATGTTCCAGAGTCAGTTTTAACAGTAATAAAATCCTTTCTTTTGTTGTCATACTGAAAATTGCTGCATTCCAAAGTTGTATGTGACATGGCATGGGGTTTTCATATTCAGCATTATTATAGTTTTGTTATATGTCCTCAAGCTTTTATCTTTAAAACATTGATTTCACTTTCTTTTCATGCATAGATCTAAAACTATCCCAATATATGGTTGCAAATTGTCTGACAATTTCCTTGTGTGTGTTGATCTTCATATAAACAAGTGGTCACTCTTTTTCTCTGATTAGTTTCTTTAAATTTCAGTCAGGCTATAGTTTAAACTTGTATAACAACATCTTCATACATGTACTGAAAAAAATATGTAAACAATTAGTGACATTTTAAAGTAATTGATATTCATGTTATGATATAAATAGAAAACTTCAGTCAAAATTGTCACATTAGTGTATTCCTTAAGGGAGTTCGCTTCTCAGTTTCAAAGTTATTAACTTTTCAAAACACTAGTTTATATAAATAGGGGATTAATAAAGGAATCCAAAGAGCAAAAAATATATATACATGTAGGTCACCGTGCTTGTTTTCGAGATATTAGCCATTGAAATTTTGGCGGGAAAATATTCTGTCTTGACTTTTGATAGCTTTATCATTGACAAGTTTAAGTTTTTTAAACTATTTAAAAGTAATTAAAATTTTATAAAACTTTTACAGATGGCTTATCATTATACATGTAAAAGATTTACAAAAAAAAGATGGGGGTCACCGGGCAAATTTTTTCAAGGCATTCAAATGGATAAAACCAGAGGATTCCGAAAATCTGACAAAAATCTAAAATATGACAAGCCAGCTTCCTTAAATATTATAAATAATTAAGGAATACACATTTATTGAATAAAAAGTTTAATTGATGAATTGTCTGTAAAAGTACAATAAAGTTTGTAAGTACAACTTATTTTAACTGATATTTACCCATCACATTGCTTTGCCAATTTGTTATTAATCATTATGACTAAAGCAATATTGGGTGGGTATGACTAAATACACCAGACAACTTATACACCTAGACTGAGGGTCTGGATGTTGTTTACAGAATACATACAATCATGTAATGATCATTATGGGCAAAAAGTGCAAAAATAAAAGGCTAAGAAATTAAAGTATCAGAAAAGACTGGTAATAAAAGACAATGCTGGTGTGTTAAAATACAAAGAATAGAGAATAATGAGCCAAATAGATAAAGATTATAGAAAATGGTATAAAAAAATAAAGAACTGAAGGACCCTAGCAGGAATCATTCATTATAATATAATCCATACTTACATTTATTTGTGTAGACCTCATATTTGATATTATAGAAACTACACTCTTTATGCATTGACTGTCAACTTATATGTGCCAGGTGTAAATCAATCTGCAAAAAAAAGTTACAATATTTATTGACAGGTTTCAATTAAACGCAATTGTATACACACCTGCAGATTGTAAATAAACACAATTAAGATTGATCTGTTGATGTAAATTGTTTTAAAACAAGTTTGTCAAAATTTGAACAGACCTACTCAAAGAAACAAATACTTCAGATACACATTATTATAGTGAATCAATATTCCAAATAAATTTTAAATATAATATAATGCCTTGAAACTAAACATAAGAAAACAGAACAAATTCATAAAGACACAACATTTAAATGTACACTAACAGGGATGATTTAAAATGAAAGTATAATGACTTAGCATCAGATTTAAAACCACAAATGAAAAGTTGTTTATCAATTATGACCATGATAATAAATAATATATCTCACATATCATAACATCTCATATTTGTGCCTGCCTATACAATTTTATTAAATACAGACAAGCCATAGCCAGTAGTTTGATGCACAGAATCATGCATGCATATATTTTGAGTAATTCATGCATATATTTTGAATAATTCTTTGTTTTATTTTTATAATATGTTATAAATTGGAAAAAGAAATGATTTAGAATGTGTAATCAGATTGATCTAAAGATTCATGTTCAAATATACCTAATAGATGTTTTAAAAAATGTTAAGGTGTTTGCCTCAAACATAAATTATAAAATGACATGCATCACGAGACAAATTGAGGGGGGAGGGGGGAATTAAGGCATAGGGGAAAGGTGGCGGGCATCAGGTGGGCATGGTGTTCGGACACTTTAACAAATTCTACTCCTTACTTTGCATGGTTGATCATGGGTTCTGACCATTAATGATTAAGAATGTTTGACCCGCAAGTGTGCATCCCTGGTCAGTCTGCAAAATGTCGACATAAAGTAATTTAGTCAATACTCAATGAAGATTGGATTGTTTATAAGCAAGTAGAATATTGACGTTTTTATTTGAGAGAAAAAACACTCAACATAAATCAATCTATATGTTGTACTTACATATTTCTCTTGTTTTGTTGTTTTCCTCTAATAGTTGATGTGTTTACCTCAGTTTTAGTTTGTAACCCAGTTTTGTTTTCTCTTTATGACTTTCGAACAGTGGTATACTACTCTTACCTTTATCTATAACTTCATTATTAAATCAAATTCTTTCCAATTCAATTGATTTCAACCCTTTCATCTAAATAATAGCACGAGTTATTCTAAAACTCCTCAGTTCCTTTGTTCAAAGGCTTGTCAGGTTTAATGGTATATTTTCATTTTCGGATTTTTCTATCTTTTTCTAATTGAAATTTCTTTATTTAATACTTAGTTAAATCAAACTTGTACATTTTTTGTAGATGCCCCTGTATCCTTCTAATAACCGAAATTAAACAACATAATTGCACGAGAGCTGTTTTAATTACATGTTCTGATAGATTTAAACTCACACATAACTAACTCTCAATACATGTGTAAGATTTGTCTCCCGTTCTCAAGACATATCCATTTACAGATATAGATTGGTCCAGTAATGAATTTCAGCAATTTATTCAACACTTCCCTTATTTATTTTTTTATTCTTTGACAATTAACTTTTTTCCATTCCGGACGTAAAAAAGTTATAATACTAATTTTAGAAAAAAATATTTCAGTATTTTTGAAAACAAATCAATTATTTTTATCGTTTTATGATTTAATGTTTGTATATATATTTTGTAATCGATATTCTATTAATCAAATCAAATTTACACTAAACTTGTCTTGACCTCTTCTGTGGTCAAAACTAAGGTCGCCGTAGGCATTTACTTCAGATGAAACTTTAGATTAACGAATCAAGGAGTCACCAATATCCTTGACACGAAGTACTCTGAGAAAATCAATTTGATATATATATATATACCGAAAATAATAAAAATGTCTTTGCAATCGCAAACCCCTTAATAATCATTCTGTAGACTGATGCAAAAAGAGGCAGACACAGTGGTTAAATTAATGTAAAAAGTAAATTGTTAATTATTATCTTATTAAACTATGTCTATTATTAAATCTACGACCTTGTGATGAAGCATGGCAACGAACTAAAGTTGTATAATTTGTAAATTAACATAATAAACAACTTTTCAGGATTATCATTTGATTTTGATATACTTAAGAAAAAACTCGATTTGAAACATATAATTTAGTTTTCTCTTTTCTCTTCTTTAAACATGTGTGATGAGCAAGGCATATTGAGGGATCATTCATCAGTAAATAAATAGACGGATAATCTTAAAAAAACACGTTTTCTAATATCTGTCTCCAATGTTTTAAAGATTTATAAAACAAGCGGGAAAACCAACGGTCTAGTCTATATAAAAAATATATATATATATATATATATATACATTTGATAACATTTGATGATTGAAAAGTTATGCACAAGAGATTTCGTGCTCATGTTTTACCTGCCTAGATATTGAAGTTGACACTAGACATCAGCTGTGTCAATCATATATTGATTATAAGTTGTATTGTTTAATCTATCTTTTAATCGCCAACAATAATCTTTGCAATTTTGAACTTATATGAAAACGTTAAAAATAAAACTTATGAGAAATATCAAATCTTAATCTATTCATTTCTTAGCAAGTACAAGTTGTGCCATGTAATGGCATTTACACACCTGGATTTATATTAAACGCGCTTGCGTGTTTTAACCATACTCACTTATTATTAATGGTGTACTCCTTATACACAAATACTTACAAAAAAATTATCGAAACTGTTACGAGAAGAACAACTAAAACAGATCCTCTTTAATTCGATTGGTTGACTATGACGATGCGTCGTTGTCTTAACGTAATAGCAACGTGTTTACGAGATCCTTAATACAGTGTTACTTGTGTAATCCGACACACTTGGGGACCGGAAAAAATGTGGGATTTAGCAGAGTGTCAGAATACTCATGTTTTTTTTCTTCATGGAAAAGAATATTTTGAGACTAGAAAATTGTGTCAGTTAAAGCAGGATGTTTTAAATACTCCGGTGTCGGATTAGGCAGGTTACACTGTAAAAAATGATCAACAATGATTAAATGTATTCCCAATTGTTACTTTTTTGATAGACTGTAAACAAATGGTTAATCCACGTTTTGCTTGTCGCTTGTATAGCTGGAAACACGCATCCTGTCAACGCCCTCAGTCTCGCTCTTTTTACATGTGTTATTGTTCATGTGATTCACTCGGTTGTTTTCGTTGCATTGATTTGTCGAATTTCCCACTTGATTTGGCCTCATATCTATTTAATTGGAGCGTCAGTGGTGAATTTGGTTTAGAGAAAATGAGCGTTCAATTATAAGCTTGTTATTTTGAATCTTCTTACTTGATTGATGCGGTATGGACATGGGTAAACTTTGTCTTCCTAATTAAATAAAAGAATGATTCAGGTTTATTTTGAACACATACTTAAGTTACTATTTTATTCGTTGATATAGTTCAGTGTTGGTGTCGTTCAGGTTAATGCCAAAAAAAAAAAAAAATTACCAAAAACGCTTGAAGAGTGTTAATTACTTTAAGAATACAATTTCGCTGTTCTAGGCTATATCTTCCATCTTTCATGAGCGATACATGTAATTTTCTGTTTATGTGGCAAATTTATCCTTTCCGAACCTATTGTATAAAAACAATTATCAACATCCGGTTTCCATAAATCTCAGAAGATGTTACTTTAATTTAACATACGAGTGATGACTATTGGTCTGGTCTTATGTCAAAACGCCTACTTTTGGTAGGTATTGTCAAAAAAGCGTAAAATAAAACCCCACCAAATGTGTCAGACTATTTGTTTGGTACACACCTTTTTTGCAATACATATTTAAAAGACGTAGTTTAATGAAGATCAAACATCTATCAAAATATCAAGATTTTTCGACAGTTTATTTTAAAGAATGTATGCTTTAAAGAAAATAATGATATTGGAAAACACATTCGACATGTTTTGAATAACTGTTTGTTCAGGTTAACTTATATCGTTACTTGAAACGATTTGCTATCAATGTAAGAAAATCAATGGCCTATATATGATGCCATATATCAAAAGTGATTGTTGTATGACGTCATTATGTCGCAAATCTTGATCAACAGTTGTAAAAAAAAGGTATACGTATAGTAGATTATGCAGTACTTAACTCTTTATGACGTTTGATCTGAATCAGGTTAATATTGGTACTAACAGTTTAACCTGCCTTATCCGACACCTGAGTATTCAAACATTCTGCCTTAACCTACACATTTTCATGAACCTAAAATATAACGACACCCTGTTTAATTCGATATTTTTTTGCTGGTTCCCAAGTGTGTCGGATAACACAGATTACATTGGCAATGATTTATCTTTCTTAAATTGTCTGTTTAAAAATTAGTAAATTATCAAAAAACTAAGCTTACATTAAATAGATGTCTATATTATATAGGTCATTTAGAGCGCTACGTTTGTTTTGTTTCTTATACATTCGTGGCTTATTTCAGTAAACATGCTATACAAATTTAACGTGCCTGATGACGGTAAATACAGAAAAGCTCTATGAAAGTACAAAATTCTTTTTTTTTAAATTTAGGTAGAATTTTTAAAATCGTATTAAACTTTGCTTTCCTATATATTGAAATATACCAATGACAAGGGAGGAAATGGAAGAAAATCAAATAATAAAACACATCAAACGAATGGACAAAACCTTCTTTTTCCGGACTTGGTACAGGCATTTTTAAATGTAAAAAATGGTGGATTAAACCTGGTTTATAGCGCTAAACCCCTCAGTTGTATGACAGAAGCATCAACTTTTATTATATTTACAACGATGCGTGAATATCTCATATAACCAACCTCCATATCCTCTTTCCAATGAGTTTTTCGTTATCACATGTTGATGCTTGAGACTCGATTGACGTTGAACATGATGAAAGCTGGGTGATTATTTTTGTACATATTCAAAGCCGTAACAAACTAATGTGTATTTAGAAGTATTCAAAAGGTTCGAAACAGAAATAAGTTGGCTTTAGCATAACTTAATTTTAGTATACGTTGTATTATCAAAATATTGATTGATTGATTGTTGGTTAATTAACCAAAATATATAGACAATAACCGTTTAGTGTCTTTAAATATCAGCTTTATTTGTACGAGGCTAGGACACATGGTGTATACGAGCTTTTAGCGAGCTATTACATTTGTTTCGAGCCGAGTACAAATACAGCTGATATGTAAAGACACTAAATAGTTATTGTCATTATCCTGCAAATGATTCTGTATATTATTTGTGTTTTGAAAGACACAAAAACACATGTTTTGCATTCTTTTTTATTTGAAATCCCTTAAGGCCCGTGTAGAATTAAAAATACAGTAATCACACATTCAGCTTAAGACGGGCTCGCAAAAAAGAATCACGAATGGTGAACAATAATACATCGTTCAAGGCGAATAAATAGCTATTGTAATATAACAACTAATTTAAACATTAAAAACAAGTAACAAAACATTGTCAAATTCAAAACAGGAGTGTACGAGTTGCCATCCGCTTCAGACTTGACATTCACTAAACATGCATGCTGAAATTGACATGGTTGTTTTTGTTACACAATAATACACATTCAAGCTTTGAAATCAATAATTGTCATTGTAGATAAGACTGCTGCTCATGTGTGTATGTTATCAGAAAATTGGTCTGATTCTTATTGCTCTAAAGAAATGTTTGAAAACAGAAACAGAAAACAGAACGTATAAAAGTAATCGTTAATTCGCAATTAATACGTCATTGGAATACGACTACAATACACATTCTGAGGTCACGAAGGTTCATACAATACTCAGTCTGGCAGTGTGCAGAGCTTTAAAGCGATATCTGTATAGTATATACAGATACGCATCGCGATATCTGTAGGGCTGTATATGTATAGAACAACCAATTGCAGGATAAAATGAAATGAATGGTTTAATAAATGTAATATATCATAGTTGATAAGGTTATTTTTAACATATTACGACCCAACATGATAATTGAGAATGTAACCTTTCAATTAGATAAAGCACGTTTATCCAAATAAAATGAGAAGTGTTTGTTAAAGGCAAGTTCAAAGTTTTTTTTTTATTAAGGAATTGTTCAACCACGTTTATCAACAACAAAAAATAAGAAGTTTTTGTTAAAGGCAAGTTCAAAGTTCTGAGTATTTTTTATCAAGGAATTGTTCGTATTTCAGCTCTTTGAAAATACTGTTTATTTCTGAAATTATTAACCATGACATTATGCAGCTATGTATTGTTAAGCGTTTTGTAGACGGATAGTGTTTCACATGTCTTATTTATTTAATGCATTTATTATGTTTTTTATTTTCCCTACAATAATTTTAATGAGCAGAGCAATAATATCCAGTTCGGTTGAAATATCATATCTAAATATTTTTTGTTTATATTTGAACTTAAACTCGAATGTTTAAAAAGCATCCGTGTTTGTTTTACTGTAATACTTTAGACGATATTCCTGGTTGAAATAATGTCCATAGTGAGAGAGTGTATGACTGACCTCTAGATGTTTTTTTTTTTTTTTGATAATTATGGCTCGTTGGGTTTCTGCTTCAATAAGTTATACCCAGCCGTTTTTAGTTGTTGTTGTTGTCATGGTTATGTTGAGTGCTATTGGAATAATACTGTACAAAATATATAGCTTTAATCAATAAGAAAAATCCGGTTTATTTTGTATTACATGTTTTTACTTTACATAAAACATATTTCTGATTAGTTTTCTTTAAGAATGGAAAACATTTAAATACATCTAATATCTAAATCATGTCCTGCTTGTGAGATCGACAAATATTTTCAGAAATTTATTTACGTATGCGTCAGTCGATGTAGCAATTTTATTTTAATTATGTGCAAGATTTTATTTAAAAATTTGATGTGTCTTTTGAAATTTCAGAATCTAATTAAAGCTTAATATAAAGTGTCATTACATTTTTAATCATTGTAGTGAATCGGACGTAAGTTTAAAAAAAACCATTTAATCTAAAGTATATTTTAATGTGGTTTATAAAGTTTATTTGATTAGCATTTCCTTGTTTTGCAGCTTTCCTTTTATAAAAATGTCATGACATACCCCAAGTATCTAGTATACTAATCATGTACTTGAATTCGCATGCACTAATTCGTAATTGCGGAGCACTCAGTATTGTAACTTGGTAAGATATGAAGTTCCCTTAACTTGAATTTTACCTTGGTTTGTTTCTTCTAACTAGACGAATGAAATTGGAACATCGGTAAACTATTGTTTCCATAAAGTTAGACTGTCGTGGTGGGTTGAGAAGAATGCCTTTAATATTGTGTTAGTTACAAATGTAGTTAGTAAAAAAACAGAAAGTTTACATCGATATAAGAAAATAATGAATATATAATGAGTTCCAAAAAGACATTATCCAGTCAAGTAAAAATTTGTAAAAGTAAACCATTATAGGTCTTTTAAAAGTACGACCTTCAACACTGAGCCTGGCCTCTCACCGAACAGCAAGCTATAAAGGGATCCAAAAATACATAAATTGATATTACTTTCATATTTCCTTTTTCTACTCCTGGTAGTTGTTTGATAAATTTTACATCTCCAAACTAAAGGAATGTCGATTGATATGAACTTATGTTTAAGGAGAAACAAGTTGATACCAATAGTATAAGAATCAATGCTTGTTTGAATTATTAATTATAATTTGTTTTCTGCATCAGCATGTATTTCCATCGAGAATATGACAGCTTGCTACAACAATGCAATTTCGACCAAAATTTTTACAGATATATATTTTTCAATTAAGTGGTATCTGATATATTGTCGTTTGATAATCTGCATGTGTATCAATTATATATGTATAATTAACGATGCATACAGGGAGATGTAAGTGTCTTTTAAAATTAAAGTTACTGTAGTCAGTTGACATTTTGATATCAAAATATTGAAATATGACATCAAAGCTTGTGTAATGTTGATATACGTACAATTTCTTTATTGATTTGTGCATCGATAAACTACTGTTGACTTAACATGTATTAACTGTTATGTGAAGTAATACTTTCAATAATTGTATGTTTACTTTAAATTGATATCTACTGATAATTCCATTTGTAGAAATGGTGGATTAAACCCGGTGCTATAGCTTGCTGAACTACTCACTTGTTTGACAGTATTATAAAATTCCTATATATTGACAACAATGTATGCACAAAACAAACAGACGCAATAGGTAAAAATGTAAAATAAAAAAAAAGGAGTACAGCAGTCAACATTGTGTTACAATCTCAATTACTACAATAACAAACAGATATATAAACAAACATTTACCATTACACTATAACGAAATCACGGGATGTATAAGTTCAGAGCCATGTCACATGCTAGAAAGATACACAAACAGGCACACAGACAAAGCACATTAGCAAAAGAGAAGAAAACGAATACAGAAATACAGAAGAAGCATAATACACACATGATTGCTATACTGTATTTTTACACAATTTTAGCTTTTGATCCCATTTAATAACACGTTGACAAGTTTGTTTTATTAGTTTTTTTTGCATAGAATAATACCAATATTACAAAACTATGGGAATGTCATACTATCACTTCAAACTGGTCTGAGTATGAAAAGATCATATTTTGTGCTCGTACTGGTCGATGAAATTGTGTAAAAATACAGTAAAGCAATCATGTGTGTATTATGCTTCTTCTGTATTTCTGTATTCGTTTTCTTCTCTTTTGCTAATGTGCTTTGTCTGTGTCCTCTGCCTTTCTGGTCGAGAACTAAATATGTTCTTTTCAGTCTTTGCAGTGTAAACAAACAGGTTTTATAACATACAACATCATGTTCAAATATATGAACCACGATAAGATAAGCAACGATGACAAATATAATCGCAGAAACTCATTGCAAAGAAGATTAAGACTTTATAACACGAACCAAACCAAAATTAAAGCCGTCTAGAAATTATGTTATCTACAAGTGTAAGCAGTTCAAATGATTTACAATGACATGTGCTAAGAAAAAATTTTTAACGGTAGAAATACTGAAGTTTTTGTTGTCCTTGTCATTGCATTTGTATAACTAGTTGATTAAATTTACTATCAATCACACAATAGTTGTAACTTTACCTAATAAAAAACAATGCAATGAATAGTTGATATATCAATTCAAAAACAAATTTCAGAGATATTTCCGGAAAATTTCATATGTTTGTTTGTACATACACTTAGGGTTATGCGTAATATATCTGAGTTCACGATTATCAAAGTCTATTATGGAACTTTTTTCACTAGGATCAAGATCAATATACAACTTAAGAGTTTTTTGTCCATGTTTACAATAATAATAAGTACAGTATTTGGAAGCTACAAATCGAAATGTTTATTTTGTTCACGGTTGTATTAAATGATTTAGTCATACTAATGAGTTAGTTTAGATAAAAGTCAACAATCCCTTAACCTGTATATGACTGTAAGTCAAACACTTATATAGATATAAGAAAAATAGTTCGCAATATTTCATCTATTTCTTTTTCGTAATTAGTGTAATGTTTCATACCTCCGAGGAATACACATATTGTAAGCGACGAGATTAAAGGAATAAACATATTGTAAGCGACGAGATTAAAAAAACACATATCTTTCTTTTCAATCATGATAGTTTATGTAGATTAATTTCATCAACACTCTAACGAATCTATAAGAGCAAAAAGGAAATATGTCTTTTCAAATGTCAGATAAAAATCAGTTAAAATCTTTCAATGCTTGATGTTTATTTCAAAGGAAGAAAACAACTACGTTATACTTTTTTTGCATACAATGTTTCATTTTAGTAAATAGCTAGTAGAAATCATGAATAAAACACAATTTCAAAGTCCATTCTTATTCAAAATATTTTGTAGTGCTAAATTTGCAAATGGGACTTAAATGCGATGTATATGTCAAGTTTTCTTATAGAAAAAAAAAATCTTTTTAATTAATATTTGAGCGTTTTTTATAATTGATTAACTAGAAACAAAAATGTACAATGAATGGAATGCAGTTTCTTCCTTTTAAATATTTAAAAGAAAACGTGCCTTTACCGTAATGCAGTCGTAAAGTTAACTGTTTTTAATAATTAATCATGTCGTATGTTCATAAACTAATTTTTTACAAATGTTTTGTTTAAAAGTAGAAAAAAATTGATCATGCTGAATTATCAAAAAATTACACAACTATTACTGACACTCTGAAATTAGTACTCTGCTCGTGTTAGAAAGAATTCACCCAAATAAAGCAAATTTGATCATTCAGGATCTTTCGACAACAGAGTGTATCTTACCCAAACAATAATGATATAGGACAAGCATATAATTAGTAGGACCTGTCACAAGCATTAGATATTGATCAAACAGAACCTTGTGGCATAAAATTTATGTGGTGAAAATCATTCTCAATAAAGAGACTACAAATCAAAGATTAAAACTTTTGATGTGAGCACTGATATTTAAAACAGTGTAGCAGTTTATTTGGCACAGGTAAAAACATAATTATCAAGGAAAGAAACAAATATTTGTTGTAACATATTAAAATAAAACCATACGGATAACATACATTTAGTATTAAGATAATCAATGTTTTCTCCGGTTTAACTTCAAAGACGGTTATTTCAAATAAATACTAGAACACACCCGCGAAATCGCAGGCATTCAGAGCGTAGTTTCAAGTATGTAAGGAATTTTGTAAAATATTGAATGACTGGAGACTTTCAGCAAAAGTATCATAAGTCATAGGTTGTCGTTTGTTTATGGGTTACATATTTGTTTTTCGTTAATTTTTTGTACATAAATAAGGCCGCTAGTTTTCTCGTATGAAATTTTATACATTGTCATTTCGTGGCCTTTTAAAGCTGAGTATGCGGTATGGGCTTTGCTCGTTGTTGAAGGCCGTACGGTGACCTATAGTTGTTAATTTATGTGTCATTTTGGTCTCTTGTGGAGAGTTGTCTCAACATGGCGCTTATCTGTGTATTATGAACAATCATTACTATTTAAATAAAGTGTATTTAGGGGACGACCATTTGATATTCTGGGGGGGGGGGGGGGGGCAGGAGGATTTTGAAAATGAATAACTCAGCCTTGAAAATCACAAAAATAAATGGTTTATTCTGTGGTAGTTTGAAAATAAATAACCTGACTTACAATGCATTGAAAATAGATAACTCAGCAGGTCTAATCGAAAGTATGAGATGGCATCAGATTATTCATAAAATTCATCTATTTTCCAAAAAAAAATCGGGAAACACTTCCCAAATCTTTTAACAATAAAAGTATAAATATTATCAAATATACTTGAAATGTCTGAAAATGGCTTTCATTTAACTTGAGGTGTATTGTCTCAGGAACACGTGCCTCACTTTTATTACAGGGAAGTAACTTCATTGAGGCAAATAGGCTCATGTAGGAAATTTCAAAACCAAAAGCTTGTCTTCATATCAAACTGTTTTCACTGAAAGCTTCTTGCAAGAAGCAAGTTCTGTTCTCCTTGGACATGGCCCGTTTTTTCAGAATTAATGTTTCTTATTTATTTGTCTTTTGTTGATTCTGTATTCTGTATGTGTTGTATTCCTTTTGTAATTTGGTAATTTTGTTATTAACTTAATCATGAGTTTAGAAAAAAAACAGCAGTCACATACATAACTATGAGAATTACATTTTTGCTTTATCCTACAGTTTGGTCTTGTAATGTTGTGTCTAAAAATTTAATTCTTACACTGAATCTACACATTTTGCTTTGAGACCAAAATATTGTCAAAAAATGATTAAAGCAGAACTTGCATTTTAAGATTAAGAAAAGGTTTTGGATAAACACCCAGAAAGCTCGATTTAGCATCATTTGTGCTATAGCTTCTTGGGGCCTTCAGCAGCATCAAAACCCTTCCAAAAAATGTTTGCCTCGCTCCGCTCGGTGAAATATGTTTGGCATTAATTAATAAAAAGGCAAGTTGCAACAAAATACTGTGTATATATGAAATACATGTATACGCAGTTGGCAAGATTCATTCCTGCAGAGGATAATGGTTAATTCTAATTAAATGGTACTTAATGACAATGATTATACATAATAGTTACATGTATTATTTATAACATGTATAATAAAATTCTATTAAAAATTGTATGTTTTTAAATATTATAAATATAGTAGTGAAAATGAATAATCAGTCCCTTGTGAAAATGAAAAATCTTGCTTCAACAGTGCAGAAAATAAATAATCTGTCTCTTAGTTTACAAAAATAAATAACCGATCCAAAACTAATCCTTCTGCCCCCCCCCCCTTCCCCCCCCCCCCAGAATATCAAATGGTCGTCCCCTTACTTTCAATTCTAAGTTTACTAATCGATCCATAGTGTTCATTGATATAGTATACAGACCCTCCCTATTTAATAAACTCTGTGACTGCCGTGGATAGTAAACTTGAAAATGATAGCAAATAGAATTCTGAAAATACACTTTATTCGTAGTATATGTATGTTCAAAGTATACAGAAAAACGCAAACCGGAAGTCTATTCTGACTTAAAATTTATTCCAATGACGGGACAATGTCCGGATGCCTTTTTCTCGTTTTTCTCCCAAAATAACTTAATCTGAATAATCATATGAATGGATGACAAATGAGACTATGCACTGTACCTATAGGACACAGAGGCGTGTTGATTAATTTATTGTGGAAAGAAGAGAAGCGACACACAAAATGAGTTCATAGTATAGATATAAAGTTTGTCGTAGATAGTTATTTCGATAAGTTATATCATTAGATTAGAACTATTAGACAAAAAATATTTGACATCACTTAATGGACTGTCTTAATCATATCAAAGGACGAAACCAAATAGCTTTTAAGACAGAACGCTCGTTTGTCTTGAAATCTCATAAACTCAATTTCTATGGGACTATTGACACGTAGTTTTTTTTTATTGATTATACGCCTACACAAAGTGAAAAATCAAAGTAAATACCATGATTTAAAAACTGACTGTAATCGTGTGCCAATCCTTGACCTACTTTTCAGTTTTATGTATATGTTATCAAGGAGTTGAATCGTTACCAGTCCGACAAAACACCGTTTTTTTAACAACAACAACCCCCTTCCCCACAACCCCACAACCCCGCCCCCTATAATACAGCAGAAAAGTTATTGATAACCTGAAAGACTGAACTCGGTTAAAGGATGTAACATTCAGACTTTTAAGATGATAATAAGAAATATTTTACCATGCAATTCTAAAATTAATTCCATAGAGTGCGTGGATATCATGAAGTTTTAAGAATCGTAATCAATTAGATGTTTCCTGAGAAATCTAGAAATTGAATACACTGACCACTTCATCATAATAAAGTTCAATTCATTAAAGCAAATTATTCTTCATAGTAAAAAAGCTCAAAATGTTATGACAAAAGGGATCGTCCTCTTGAAGTGTAACAAAAAATAACATATCATCATCCAAGAAAAGACATTCAATTTGATCTGACAATTGCCTGTATTGTACACACTCATTATCATGAAGTTTCTAATCAAATACCAAATCCTTTCATTACACAAAAGCTTTGAAATTAAAAGGCGGTCGAACGGTTGATTTTGAGGAATCTACTGTATCAACCATTCACTTTCAGGATTTAAAAAGATATAATTTAATAATGTTGTCCACTAGTTGAAAATCGCAATAATGAATGCACGCAATAATTTTTGAATTTACAGTAATTGGCAAGTCCGTAGATGCTTTAACATGATAAATCAAAAGGTATTATGATATTTATGCGAGATGTAATATAGATCAACAACAATTACCAAAGATAACAAACTCCTGACAAGGTACAGGCAGGTAAGTAAAGAATTCGGAACGTACAAAAATGAGTTTGAGCGCTCAATATTTAACTAACCTTGGACTGTAGTCTTATAGCAAAACGAGGGGTCTCGGTGGCAGAGTAGTCTTAGTAGTTACTACTGTAATTACTAGTCATTATATACCTATATAGAGTTATTTTCTTTCAGAACGACAGGTCATTCTTTTTCAGAATCAACCTGGACGATACCATGTCTCAATGAAATATGCTCCAAGGCATAAAATAATGACCTGTGTGAGGTCATAATTTGCCTTGATAAAAATGCAATCTATAATTTACTTCAAAATTTTATTCGTCTGATAGTTTATTGTTGCCGATTTGAAAATTTATTTTTTAAAGTTCAATCGATGATAGGTGTAAAAAAAAACCGTCATTGCCCGCATTTTAATTTTAGAAACAAATAACGTGAAGTTTAGTTAATTTATCGCTACAATAAAGAAACATTATCATATATGGGAGATGAATTTTAATGTAGACTTTCATAAAAGAAAGCTTGCTTTAACATATTCGTGTGTAAAATTTTGAAAATCTTATTGAGTCACACTAAATAGGTTGATTGATTTTTGGTTGCTTGCTTAACGTCTAGTGGCAAAAATTTCATGCATGTTCAGGACGATACACACTGAACAGGAAATCATACTTTGACCTACATGTATTTATATTCGTCTTCGTGTCAGTTCTTAACTTTTTTAAATTTATGTATACCATTTACTCTATCAAATGTTCAACTAAAAAGATAATCTTATTTTCTAATGAATAACATAAACGTAACTCACAAAAAGGTCGGGTGCGGAAGGTATATCATTATATCCTGATTATCTTTTAATAAAAACGTATTGCTATTCAAAAGACAATTTTTCTGAATTTTTCATTCGATTCAATTTAAATTTTTCTGCGATAGAAAGGACATTACAAATAGAAAAAAAAACCATAAAAAACATACGCCCTTCCCCTTTTTCCATAAACTAAGTGGTACAATAAATAACTTACAATGTGTCTTGTAATTGTCATACACCGTTATCGGATGGTAACAATACATTTGTGTCTAACTTCATGCAGTTACAGTAATATTTTGTTTGTGTATGGATAATAAATTTTAAAAGGTTCATATCTAGATTAATTAGTGAGTTGTATTTCACATTCTACATGAGCCGTAGGGCGTATTAAAACCCACACGCATTAAAAAGGAATATCCAACTTTAGTGTTGTCGGTAAAAAAGGATACTAAACTTTGCAAATCTTTATCAAAAATAATATTCTTTTGACGGTATATAAGTCAGATAATGCATATTTTAAGGTTTTTCTTGTCGTAGAACACACCTCGGGGTGTTCTACAACAAGAAAAACCTTAAAATATGCATTATCTATAACGTCAACACTGAGATAGTGAGTTCGAACCCCGCTCGTGCAGGTTCACCCGACTCCAATCTTAATTGACTAGGTTTGTCAGTTTTCCTATATCGAAGGTCGGTGATTTCCTCCACCAATAAAAACTGGCCGCCACGAAATAGCATTAATGTGGTGTTTAAAAGTGGCGTTAAAACACCAAAAATCAATCAATCAAAGCAAAACTTCAATCAGTCTGTACTCAACAAAATACTGTACCTTTGTTAGAAAGATTCAAGATAATAAGATCTTCATTTTGTTGTATTGATTGCTGTACTTTAATTACTGGGTTTGGTCAATGTCGTGAAATTCAATATCGTATTTAGACACGTAAATTAAGTAAAGATCTATTTTAGATTATCCAATTTACTTACATATGAAACAGAAGATCCCATTTATATTTGAAGATCTAAAAGTTCTTTGACATGATAATGTTTTAAAAAAAGTATTACGAATGAATTAAACTGGATCTCATCTATAATCTGTTAAAACTGAAAAAAAACATTAGTTTATTCGCACTATACACGCTTTCTGGTGGAGGTAAATAAAATGACCCAGTAAATCTATTAAATGATTAAAATCTAAATCTAGAAACTGTATTTTAATAGTTGAAATTCGAGTAAAATTTGAATTGGAAGCATTTCAAAAGACATAGTTTCGAGTTCAAAACGTTCACAATGAACGTTTTGAAATTTCGACTTCAAAAACAAAACGATGTTTATGTATGTTTGTGGTTTTATGCTGTGGTATTTTTGGTATTGTTGGGTTTTTTTTTTGATAATGTTCTTTGTCTATACATGTCTACCTTCTAGGTTTCTTTGTTACATATTATTCTTTTTTAGTGATTCAGATTACAAAACAAAGTTTGTTGCTGTTTCCATACTTATAAAAAAAAATGTTCGCACATCGTTGTCAATATAATGGAATGCTATATGACTGTCATACAAGTGAGATGTTTAGCTAGCTATAAAACCAGATTTTTCACATTAGAAAATGCCTGTACCAAGTCAGGAGTATGACAGTTGTTATCCATTCGTTTGATGTGTTTCACTTTTTGTTTTTTTTTCTATTTTGTTAAGCTCTTTCCGTTTTGAATTTTGCTCAGAGTTCGGTTTTTTTGTTATTTAATGTTTAACAATTGTAGAAAAGTAAACCTGGTACAGTACAAATCGTACTTATATTTGCAGGCTTCATATTTTAATCTAACTTTGGCACAGGACGTAAACTATAGACTTATTTTTCAGTCCTTTATAATGAGCTTTATGATCTGTCGAGACGAATGAACTTTTTTTTTTAAATCTACGGATTACCATAAGAATAAGAATAAGAATATTTATTATTCCAATCAAGGGCCCTTGATGGGCAGCATAACATGTACATTTATACATAAAACAATACATCATGATTTGTAACAGAAAACCATTTTTTTATATAATAAAATGAAACATTAAAAAAAGTTCAGACAGATGTTATTATCTTCATTCTATAAAAATCATATACATTCAATTCCAGGCAGGATCAGAACCATAAAATCATTACAATTATCATTGTTATTACATACATTAATTAACATTTCGTCTAACATCTAGAATTGTAATAATATAGCTCCCTAAATATTAAAGTACAGACAAATTTTCATTAGTAAATAACCAAACAAATTTTGCCTCATTTGAAAGATGTATAAAATTAGGACAAATACAGTTTATCTCCTTGAAAAATATCTCCCTATCATTTTTGTATGCTGGACAACTAGTTATAAAATGTTGTTCATCTTCAACCAGATTTAGAGTACATTTCTTACAAAGCCTTTGACCTCTTTCTATATATAATGTGTTATACCTGTCTCTTTCTATTTTGAGATCATGTGCACTGATTTTAATTTTACATATGGCACTTCTCAATTGAAAATTGTTTAAAGATAGATACATTTCTTTCGAAAAACAAGTTTTAAGTTTGAAATAAGTATCTGATTTACTACTCTGTGTATCTGTTCGTTTTGTGTTCCAAAACTTTACAAAACTATTACAAAGTTTTTGCTTAACTGACTTGATAAAAAAGTTGAGCTTCACCTCCAAATTATGAATATTCAGTTTTTTTAAAATGAAATGTATGGATGAATACCAGCATTCAATATTATTATTAAACATGTTTTTGTTACACATGTAGGTATCATACAGTAAACCATCTTTCATATTTTTTATTCTAAACCAATATTTTAGCATTGATAATACAACTGAGAAATATAAAGGGAATCTACCAAGCAAGAAATTTGTTGTTTATAAATAAAATTCAAACACTTAGATTACGTTTAAATTATTTCTATATTTTATAATATATTCCAAGTTCCTTCGAGATTCAAACTATATTTGTAATTGGAACACTATTAAATAAATCATACATATTGTTGACATTGAAATGCTTCTTACGAATATCAGTCGGTTCATGGAAGACTGAAGATTTTTATTAATTATTGTCATAATATATTTGATTATTACACGAAGGAATATTTCATTCGTTGACATTTTTAAACTTCATTTAATTTAAAATTGATTACAACCAATCCCAAAAGACCTATATACAATTTTATAGAAATTAGCAGTGTTTCTAAGAAAAGATCGTTAATTATTTGATATTGTACAACACACCATTTCAGAGTTTCAAAAAGTACAAATATTATTGGCATTTAAACTTGACACAATTACATCTAATTACACCTCGCATTGGTTTAATCAAATATGTCTGACTGTTACAGAAAGGATATTTGTCTGAATAAAAATAATTGGTCATTCACAAAACAGAAAAAAATATTAGGTAGAATAGATGCATCCGAAATTAGATTTAGATTAAAAACAAATGTTATAAGAATGTACTTATGTAGCAATAACATTACAAAACATATCAATGACGTCGTAGTATAATTTCAATGTTACGACCTCTCGTTTTTTTTTATAAGTTATGTTGTAAAGCGGACAATTCTAAGATGAATGAAAACGACTGTTTCGGAGAAAAATATATCATAAAACTGACAGTTGAGTAATTGTTGTGACATTTATTAGAAATATATATAATATGATGTTCAGAATTGATGCATCACGAGTTAATATACCTAATTAAAAAGAGAGAAAAAATGTATGTAGAATGTACTGATTTAACTGATAGTGATATAATTGAGCAACATAACATATTGAGTATTTCCAAACAGAGGCGGATCAAGCGACTTTGGTCTGGAACAAAAAGAGGGAAATAAAGGTACCAAAGGGGCGAAACCACAATAGAAGAGAAATAGAATTGAAATTGAACAGTCAACAAAGCAATTAAACACTTCACTCTGTGTAAAACGAAGAAGTTTCTAGAGTGGATATCAAGACACGAAACAAGATCGAACGTATATTTGTCTATTCATATTGCAGAAGTTAATAACTGTATAACACTGTACGACTTTCAACAATCAGTAAAACATTTGCGGCATAGTTAGCTTTTAAAGGCCACGAAATGATAAATGTTAACTAATTCAAACATAAATATTTATTATCGTTTTAAGCAACTGTTGTTTGTTACATATTTCGGAAATGCAAATAGTGCATATATATTTTTTTTTAAACCAGGCCAAGAAATTTAAAAAAAAATTATCGAATTACGTATGCTAAATAGTCACTTTCACTCTGAGGATAAACTATAAACTTTGAGATTCGTAATGAGAGCAGAGAGAAAATGTAATCGCGCTACGACAAAATTGCTGCTTAAAATCTTAATTCGGAAATTAAGCAGAATGCAACACATGCAGTTTATAAAGTTTATATTGACCTAGACCGTTTTACAGCAAATGCATTTTAATGTGAACTGCATCATCTCAACCTTGTTCCTCCGTGGTCGGTGTTTTTTCACCCAAGTTTGAGTCTTATTTTGTATTAAAAAGTGCCCGATTCTTACAAAGACTTGCAATTAACAAGACCACACGTCTTCTTATGTTCATTTGTAACAAAGCTTTGGCCAAAATGACAAGACAAGACTGATAGTAAAATTAATTCACTGTTATTCTTTTTTTTTATATATTGATAAAACAAATTTTGTTTGTGTAATATTTAGTTGAAGATATATTATTCAAGACAAAATCGACTAAATCAGACAATGCTACAGAGTATAGTAGGTCAAATTGCGTTAAAAAAAAATACGGAATTGCCAATTCCAATCCTACTTACAATAATATTAATGATAGATGTGATTCGAAAACTGATGTACTGCCTGACTCGAACAATGTGAATAAATGTTTCTCAAGTCTGTACCTTTTTTATTTGATGAATGCAACACATACAATTGATATTGTCTGATTTTTCTGTGACTGTTTTAAAGTAATTCCTTCGTTAGGTGTTCTGCATCATATCAATCAATCAGGATAAAACGTCAACTGAGTGTGATTGACTGCAAGTACTGTTGTTTATGTATTGTATTCCGAAATACTGTTCCCGACAGTTGACTCAATATATTCTATTTTGATTTTAAACAAATGGATTTATTGTTGTGCTTTTGCTTAATAACCTAAGGTTTATGAGTGTGAGTTTTAACACTATGTGTCCAACGTGAGCCTCAAGACCAAGTCAAACCCTATGACTTGTTGCGTAAGTTGTGGTAAAATAAAGCTACCTTGATGTAATGTATGCTATTGTTATTATGACAGTTTTAATTTGATGATATCGTACAATTTGTTATATAAACTGTCATTACGATTTGCTGTCTCACCAACTTTGTAATTACTTCTGCCTGTCTCATTTACCCTCAATTACTTTTTCGATGGTCATTATACCTTACACGTCATTGTGAATCAGTGCTCGTCTGTTGAGGGGACTAAATTATGGAACACAATGACTGCCTTATGTTGATGACCATCATTATATGCAGTGGTCACAACACGATATGCAGCTGTGCCAACATTATATGCAGTCGTTAAAACATCATATGCAGTGTTCACAACATTATATGCTGTCGTGATATAATTATATGCAGATGTAGGAACAGTATATGTAGTGGTCACAATAATATATGGAGTCATGATAGCATTATATGCGGTGGTCACAACAATATACGTGTTTTGATGATGACGGTGATGATCAGTGATGGGGATGTTGATGATTGATTTTTTTAACGGAATATGTCGAATCCAGTAATAATTGATAATGCCCTCCACACAAATTAAAACATTTATTGATTTATGTAATTGGGGCAATTCGATTTAAAGAAAAACTTTATTACAAAAAAATAACGCCTACTATCATGGCTATTGTCTAAAATTTGACAGACATTATTATTTCAATTTAGACGGGTAGTTTATTCCAAGGAAATGGTGAAACTAAGAGTTGAATGCACTAATTATAGTTATATTTATCTTAAGAAATGAGCACGGAATAAATTTAAGTAAAAAAATGAATGATAAATATGAAATATTAAATGACTTTTGTATTTCATTGTAATTCATTGTTTGTCTTATTTTCAGTAGCAAACTTAGTATATGTTTTCAAGACCATAGGAAATCAGAAAATACATTCACAATCATTTAATATAGAATGAAAATACTAAACGTTCACACTGTCATTTATAGGATGAAATGTTGTTTAGAGATTTAAAAATTATCTTTCGTGTGCCGCTATATGTAACTATAGTATTAATGAATGGGTGTTTTTTTAATGGCCCTGTTATATGTCCAAGGTCTGTTATAATGGTCGAGGAAGTCTGTAATGGCCCGAGGCAACACCGAGGGCTATACAGACATCCGATACCATTATTACTGACCGAGGACATATAACAGGGCCATTATAAAAACACCCATTTCTTAATACATTTATTAACCAACTGACCAAAAGTGTATGTGTTGCTGCTAACTTGATGTACGGTCTTACTCTTTTAATGACAGTTTAGTTTGAACAAAATAATTTGTACTTCACCATTATAAAGCTTTAAATATACCAAATATCCAAGATATTAAGTTGAAAGAGATATGTGTTAAAAACAGGATGAACAGTGATCCCTTTATATGGTTCTTTAATGTTGGTTGCTGGTTACTAAATTAAATAAAATACAAAAAGGTATTATACTCTTTACAACTTAGTTTTATTAACTTTATTAAAAACCCTAATAAGGCTTAATACAGACAAACTGGGCATTAATACAGGGCCATTACAGAAAAACAGGGCCATTACAGAAAAAAACAGGGCCATTACAGAAAAACAGGGCTATTACAGAAAAAACAGGGCCATTACAGAAAAACAGGGCCATTACAGAAAAAAACAGGACCATTACAGAAAAACAGGACCATTACAGAAAATATGTAATTTTTAATAAACAGTCACTTTTGGCAATAATGCACTTAGTTGGTTAATAAAATATGATCGTGCTAAACATAATTGCTTCTCAAGACAACTTCGTTATTTATTCAATGCAATACATGCACTAGATTTTTTTATCCCGTTTGATAGTGAACGCATTCTTATATGAACTGCATCATAAAAGTCTTCTTCCCCTGAAGATACAGAAAACATCCTGATGTTTATTTTCCGATAAGTATCAAATTATTATTCAAACCTATAAACTTTCTGGTTGATAGTTGTCTCGTTGACAAGACCAAATCTCCTTATATTCATTTTTACTAATAACTTTACATTTTCAAAAGGTTAATCATGACACTAGACCTGATATCAAAACTTGATGTAAGACAGATCCTTCTCTATTCCATTTACTCCATTGTTGATAATGTTGACATAAATATTGAAATACTACTTTTTGGAAACAGATTATTTTCATATTATATGAATATTGCTATTTTTAAAACTGTTCAAAAATATATCAGTGACACTCAACGTTTTGTTTGAAACATACTTAATTCTTGTTTCATCTTGTTTTATTTTTTATTTTTTTCTACACTCCAACATTAATTCATTTATTCAACTAAGCAAGCTTAGTGTCTCTTTCAAGCCATGTATATATTTCTAAGGACTTATAAAGGATATTTGCATGTTTCAAGGTACTTTGAATAACTGATGATTAATTGCCTATATATTTAAATATACTTTGCATTTAGTAAGTAACACTGTTAACATATATTTGCTCGTGTGTGCTCACACGTAGCATGCATGTTCCACTATATTACATTATTTTAAATGCAGTTGTTGTAATTGAATTATACCTTGTACATGTATTAAGGAGAGATCTTTTATAGGCTGTGCCTGTTGCTCAATCCTTTTCATATCTTAATGAATAAAATATGTTTAAAATCAAAACTTGATTATTAAATTTTATTTTAGTATTATTCTTTTTTTATTGATAAAGCTTCTGTTGTTTGTTTGATGTTCAATTGGAAATATGATGCAAAATCAGAAATCAATCAATAGGCCGAATTGCGTTAAAAAAAGAAATTACCGAATATACAGTTCCACTCCTTCGTACAATATATACAGCATTAGAGATTCGAAAAACGGATATACCGACTGACTCGTACAATGTACAATAAAATTTCTCAAGACTGGACTTTTGTATTTGATGAATGCTACGCATGAAGCTGTTTAGAAGTTATTCCATTCAAATGTGTACTGTACCATATCAATCATAACACAACTTGGTGTCAACTGAGTATGATTGACTGCAAGTACTGTTTTTTATGTCTCATTATAGTCCAAAATACTGTTCTCGACGGTTGCCTCAATATATTTTAATTTGATTTACTTAAACAGAGTGATGCATTGTTGTGCTAGTGTCTCTTTACCTTAGGTTTATAAGTGTGATCTTTTCACACGTGAGCCTCAAGACCATGTTAAACCCTATGACTTGTTGTGTAAGTTGTAAAATATCTGCGACCTTGATACGGTGCTATTGTCATTATGACATTTTGTAATTTGATAGTTTTGTACAAAGTGTTGCAACCTATGACAATACTGTATGCAGTCTCATCAACTGTTTAATTACTTCTGTGATGGTCATTTGTACATGACAGTGTGAATCAGTGCTCATCTGTTAAAGAGGGATACTCACCCAGAGATGTTTACTATAGATGCTATTACACTCTTTTTTGGCAAAACATATCAAATTGTATGTACTGGTAAATTGTACACAACTATTGTTCTTCAATTCAAATATTTAGAACATTAGTTGTTTTCGAAATATTGAGGCACTTTATTGAAGTAATGATTGTTTTCTACTCTACTTATGGTATTTTGCAAAGATCAGAACAAACGTTATAAAATTTAAAGCTTATTAATTCAGCAAATCAATTAGTTTGTCTCTGTATGGCGCGGATTTAGTAAAAAATATTAATTTAATGAGATACTGAAATATTTCAGGGTATCCATCAATCTTAATGTACTTTCGTAACTCCGTAACTCGATTTTCTGATTTGGTCGTCCTTGTAAACCTTATTTAACATGTTTAATCTACTCTTTTTTTGAAAATTTGTATAAACAACCTCATTTTAAATTGGTACCTTTAAAACCTGTAGCGACAATCCTTCCCACAGACGTAGTTAAAAATTGAATAGAAGACGGTCATCCTTTCAGAATTCTTAGGATGGTCACCTCATGAAAATCGTTACGGACACTTTACTCTAAAATGATTTTTGATCATTAGTAGTTATAAATATGATTAATTTTTAAAAGAACATCAAAGTAATTTTAACAATTTATCACTTTGCAGGCAAAAAGTATAATAACATTTTCGACAACATATGTTTATAGAACTATGCATTTTGAAGGGAGTCTGATATATATTGTTTAATAGTTTTTAAATGTTGATTCATTTGTCTTATCGAATTCAATTCTTTGTATAATTGTAATTCTTTTTTCCTTTCTTTTAAGAAAAAGTAGAATGTCTAGATATATAAAAATAGAAGATGTGATATTATTGCCAATGAGACAACTCTCCACAAGAGACCAAAATGACACAGACATTAACAACTTTAGGTCAACGTACGGCCTTCAGCAATGAGCAAAGTCCATACCGCATAGTCAGCTATAAAAGGTCCAGAAATGACAATGTAAAACACTTCAAACGAGAAAACTAATGGCCTTATTTATATAAAAAAAAATGAACGAAAAACAAATATGTAACAAGTAAACAAACGACAACCACTGAATTACAGGCTAATGACTTGCGACAGGCTTATACATACATAATGTGGCGGGATTAAACATTTTAGCGGGATCACAACCCTCCTCCTAATCTGGGACAGTGGTATAAAAGTTAGACAAAAATAGGGTGTTTTTTTTTAACCATAAACATTGCATTGTGCTTTTTTCTAAACTGTTTAACATTTGTTTAAAGTTTATGAAAGATAAATATTTTTAGTTTGTATTTATAGCATTGTAAGATTGAACGAGATTTGAGGTCTGAAAAGAATTGAATTGCCTATAGAAAAATATAATTCATTACCGGCAAAAGTTATGTGTTCAAACTAAACAGAAATGAAAATTAAAAAAAAACAGCTAAATGTTCTGATTTTATTAGGCACATGACCGTCAGTAGCATTTTACCAACATTGTAATATATATCAAATATGTCGTATTATGTAAATTTGATACTTTGAAAACAAGAGAAACATCTGTTGCAACGATTACATGTATTAAGTGAAATTTAAGCTGATTTCTATATAAATCAATATCCTGCTGTTTTGTTTTCCATTCTTCATTCTACTAAACATGCTGAATATGTTTGTGGTTGCGTTTAGTTTATTTGTCCTGTACGGTGACGTCATGATTGCTTGGAGCCATGCAAAAAGACATTCTGGTATGTTATTTTACTCTTATGTTACGAAACAATCATTTATAAAGGAGTAGGTCCAGTAAGACCCCTTTTTGGCCCCAAAATATAGCAGTTTTACAAAATTGTTAAAATGTAAACTTTTAGTCATTTATTGGATAGTAGAAAGGTTCTGCTACTTATATATGGGCTCTTTTTGACAATACAATGCACATATATTGAGAACTAGCACCATTTATTCATGCTAAATTACTGAAATCTTCACAATTCCAGCATTTTAGTTAAATTTTAGACGGTTTCCGTGTAAAACGAAAGTGGCCGCATTCGTGTTCATCCAAAATATTGAAATGGAAGTTGTATTTGATGATAATACATAACATATATAAAGATTGAGGATGAACACGGATGCGGCCACTTTCGTTTTTGACAAAAACCATCTGAAAAGTGACATTTTTTCGCATATTTGGTAGATTTCTCATATTTGAGCCTGAATCGGATCGTTTTTAATGACTAAATAAGTTAAAATCTTTCACATAAATTAATTGCGTCATATGAAATAGACACTTAAGTGTTTAAAAAGTGGTCAAAATCTTTCGTCAGATGAAACTGAAATTTGAGGCCAAAATCGGTCCTTACCGGACCTACTCCTTTAAGACTGTGAAGAGAATTTTCAGTCAATATACAGCGTGCAAGATAAGGGATAAAATTGGAATATTTATTCCTTTTTTATTTCTAACTGTTTTAATAATATTTTGTTCTCTAAAAGGCAGTTATCTTACATGTGTGTTAACATTATTCCGTCATTTTAATGTGACGTAATGCGTATGAAGCAAAACAATTAAAATCGCATAACATTTTAAAAACATGCTTGCTTGGATTTTATCTCAATACGAAAACCTCCAAGCGCTTTTAGCTTTAAAATATTTCTGTTTCCTTTAAATGCAAAAACAATTAAAGAAAAAAAACAAAGTTACCTGGCATATAATTTTGTTCATCAGACGCATATTTCGACTACAAAAGACTCGTTGGTGACACTCGAATAAGAAATACATAGTTCATTGACGACCACAATTCAAATAGATTTCTCCAAATACAATTATCGTAAGCCACGCCTTAGATAGAAACGATTTACAGGAGGTTTGAACAATACATTGATTTTAAATCGACTCCAAAAAGAATCAGTCTGACTCTTTAATTTCATTTGGAAAATTTCAAAAAAAATCTCGGAAGCAATTATTATGTCATTTTCCAAAGTAAAATTCTTTACGATGTAAATTGTTGATATACTGCCAGACTCTTTATCATGTTTATGTTTGTAATATTGTACAAACGTCACACCGAGGACTCGGTATTTACAAATGCAAATAATATCGGACAAACGATATAAGTTATAAATTATCACTTGTCTTCGGGTAGATTCTCCTTGGAACACTTAAGGTGGTACCCAACACCTTCACGAAAATTAATTTGGCTCGTTTAATTTTCATGAAATTTTGACAAAGTATTTACTTTGACCGTTTGACAAAAATATCAAAATTTCAAAACATTTGAACCAACCAATTTATCAGAAAAATTACACTGGTTATATAATAGTTTGACAAACACTAATTTTGATCATTGAGAAGACTAATATTCCCTTAACAACACAACGTAATTAAAACGTTTAGCTGATTTTACAGAGTTATCTCCCTGTAGTGTTAGGTACCACCTTAGAGGTGTCTTTCGTCAACTTGAATTATAAAAAAACAAAGAACATATGGTCTATATTTTTAATCAAAATTTAGCAAAATTTAATGAGGAATAAAGAACACTGATGTGAGTTTTCATTTAAAAGAACAAATTTTTATGATTTAAACTAATACATATTAACATTTTTACAAGTGTAGATTATATTTGAATGATTATTAATGTTTTAGAATCGACATTTTAAGGGAAGATAACTAAAACTTATAATGTCATTTTCTGAAGGAATCGACATGGAGTTTTGCTACTATGTATTTTAGCCGGAAAAAAACGTACGGTGACCCTTATTTTTTCTTTTGATATTCTCAAAGCATTTTCTAAAAACTAGTCACCGTATCTCGTAGCCAGTGACCCTCTAAAGAATAATATATGGAGATAATGATTAAGCCAATTTGCTTCTAAAGATAATGTCTTGCAAGTTGATGATCTTCTCCCATTGTAAAGTATTGTTTTAACTGCTTTTTGTAAGTACTGTTAATCTGCAGGTTTTCTGACTGATTCAAGAGTCTGTCCCTGAAGGGTGTATAAGTTATTCTTCACTGTCAATCAATGTCTGTAAGATATCCTTTACTGTCACTAAAGGATGTATAAGATGTTAATATTGTCAAGGAAGGCATTGTAAGAGGTTTTTCTGTCACTGTTCATCGAGAATATGCTGAGATTACAGATCAGTTAGATTGAGTTCGCATTAAAAATTTAAAAGATCATGTACCTCTTCAAAAATTATAACCAATATGCAATATTACTAATACATCAGGCTGTTCAGCTGTATAGTGATGCCCTATGGTTATATGGTTTTAGTCCAGAACTGAAGAAGTTTGGGGCACTTTAGGTTTGTAGTCTGTAACTCTGTCCATCGTCCAGTCAGGCAAATTAGTTTCTTTTTGCTTGAAGATATTGATTGAATATTTGTTTTTTGTTTAATCATAACAATTCTTAAATTTAGTTAAAATTTTGTTCTGGTTTGATGATTTTGAGTGGAGTTATGGTCCTTGGACTTACAGACTTTTCCAAATAATCAGTTTTCCATACTTTTTTTAATAATGCTTGAGGATATTGATTTTATATTTGGTGTATTGTTTTATCATGAAAAGTTACAGACTAAGTTTATATTTTGTTCTGATCTAATAATTTTGTGCAGAGATTTACAAAGTTATTTTTAATTATCAGTTTTCAACACCTTATTTCGTCATACTTTAAGATATTGACTGGATATTTGTTAAATGGTTTTCATTGTGACAAGTTATATTGTCATAACTGTGCTCGTATTAGACAAGACATTACATACTAAAACTATAACATAAACAACAAACCTTCTCGATACTTCCTAGGGAGAAACTTCATAGCCCAATCTGAAGTTATTACAACATCAGTGTGCGTCATGTCCTCAACAATTGACGATCTTACCTCTTCCTGGTTTCTTGATCTAATAATGTGAGCCTTCCATTTTTTTACTGCTAAAATTGACTCTTCAACCTAAATAGAAATGTAGGAAAATGGCAATCAAAGCTGAGAATCTGATTCTTTACAGACCAGTTGTAGACCTGATCTCAATTTGTGCACCAATAGATAGTACTCAATTATACAGAACAAGCATGAATTATTATACAATGTTATGCTTTTAAAAAGATTTTTTTCTCAAAAGTTGCTTTTTAAAGATAAAAAAAAAAATTCTGGTCTAAAAAAAATTTTTGCTTGTATCAGGAGTTTGAACTTGTTACAATCTGCAATTAATGATGGTGGTCTATGATCTTTTAATTTATGTCGTAGGCTATATTTAATACTAGGCTAGATAATCAATTTTCAAATCCCAGTGTCAGTAAGATTGATTTTTAAGTCAAAAAAGGTGTGGCATGATTGCCAATGAGACAAGTCTTAACAAGAGACTAAAGGACACCGAAGAAATATAATATTACTGTAGTTGAATATGTAGACAGCTATCTCACAAGCAAAAAACCCTAAGTGTAAAAGTGATCTTACTGTATACATAATAGCTTCTTTATTTTCCCATGTAACTTTCTCATCAGCTTTGTCTTTAATTAAACTCAGGGTTACATCAATGTTTTCACAGTCTCCGCATAACATGTCATGGCTATGCTCACACAAACTTTTAAATGGTAGCTCAGTTGAACTTAGTGCAAATGACAAACAATGATCTCCAACTTGACACTCTCTACTTGTGTGTACCTGAAACAGTTTGGAAGGCAAATTAATTCAAGTTTCAATGAAGTGTATAAAACATTTAATAATTTTAAGTTTTTGACTTTTTGACTCACAATTATGCTTCATAAACTTGTTTCATGAAAATGAAACATACATGACATAAATAAGATTTTAAAAAAAATTTCTATTATTTTCAATGTCTTTCTGGGACTATAAATATACAATTCATATTCAACAATTAAAAACGATAGTGTGCAAACCTTAAGCTCAGACTTCAGATATCGCTTGGCATTTTGCAGATTTTCTAGAACAGATTTGGATTCAGCATTGTTCAATCCCAGTTTATGCACTACAGACTCTAGATCTCTGAAGGCCCTACAACCTTCCATTACAAAATTATCCAGACCTTCAATACTACGCCTAACTAATGCTGCACAGTCTTCTAACAGTTTGTACAATGTACTAGAACCTAAATGAAAAGATTTAATTTCAGAAGCAAGTCATATATGACTAGTAAAATTAATTGAAATCAAACAAATAAAATCACAAGAAGATGTATGGTGAAATGTCTCGCCTGCTTACTTTATTATTGATTTATGTTAAATTTGAAAGTCTTTATCTAAGAAAACTGTTTTTTTTTTTTTTTTTATCTTTATCTTTATCTGTAAACCTACATTTATTCATATTTAGGTAATATTTGTGTGCTTACTTTTTAAAGTTCTATCTCTGATTATATTTCTGTAATCTGTTCAGTTTTTGATAATTATGCAATTTTTTTTACATAAATAACATGAATAAGTCCATTAGTTTTCTCGTTTGAATTGTTTTACATTGTCTTACCGTGGCCTTTTACAGCTGACTATGCGATATGGCCTTTGCTCATTGTTGAAGGCCGTACAGTGACCTATAGTTGTTTTAATGTCTGTGTCATTTTGGTCTTTTGTGGATAGTTGCCTTATTGGCAATCATACCATATCTTCTTTTTTATATTAACTATGTTGCATAATATTCAATTATGTTTCTATATTACACATTTAAAACAACCTTACCTAATGGATTGATATTTTCTTCTTTGCATAAAGCTGTGTATTGTAATATTATTGTTGAAGGGGCAAGACTTCTTATAACACTAGGTATTTTAATAATTTCTCCATTTGTTAATTTCAAAGTCTTATCTCCAAATGGTTGATCCTTAATGTGTCCGGAAGTTATAAAATCAATAAAGTGTTCAAGTTGATCAGTATCAAAGTTTTCCCTGGTCTGTTTGGTTTTCTTCACAGGCTCTCCAGTTCCAAACTCCTTGCAGTGCTTCTTTGCAGCCTTAAACTTGTACTGGGTTACATCTGGAATCAGCTAAAAACAAACAAATAAATAAATATTTAAAAAAGTAAAACATGATGTGTCCACTTTCAGAAACATAATGATCATGAATTAAACTATTTTAAGTACTGGTCAATATTTTTTTTTCATTTCAAATCCACATCCACAGACAAAATGCCATTTCTTTTTTATGTTTAATTGTTTTCTTGACAATATTTAAAGATATTTTGTTTAAAACAACATTTTTTTAAATAGCATACATCAATTAACCTGAAGTAAAAGGTTATCATTATAAGCTGTGATAATTAAGTAACTTGTTTAATAAAAACTGATTTCAAGAAATCAAATTAAATTCTTATTGATATATATATAGTCTGCAATTTTACCTTCTTCACATCATCATAACTGTGTTGGTCAGCAATTATTGACAAGATCTGCCTCTGAAGGTCCCAAGTATCTGCCCGTTGGTAAATTTCTACAAGTACCTCTAAGGTCACCTTCTCGCTTTGATCTGTTTCATTTTCTGTCAATAAAGCTGACTTGAGAAATTCGCCTCCTCCAGGACAAATGGTGTGGCACATTACATCAAAGCACTGTCTAGCCTTTTCTACATATCTCTGCTGTGTTCTTTTACTAGCATCACTTATCTGACCTTGCAACTCTTTAACAGGACTTAATCCTTAAATCAAATCAAATATCGCATTTAATATAATAACCTAATATCTACAAACAATATAAACACAGAAGGAAATACTACATGTATTTATGACAATGTTGATGCAAAAAAATGACAATTTCAACTTAAATCTAACTGCTTTTTTTAAAGGTAAACCAGCCAACAAAATTAACCAATATTGTTAAAAGTAGCTCTTAAGATATCAAAGTAAATTATATATAAACTAAGGAATATCAACAGCAGATCAATACATGTATTTTACTTACAATATATTGATTAAACATTGTTGCATAATTTTTTTTTAAATCCAAGAAAACTTATTCAAGGTGGAACCCAACAACTTGGCTTAATATATAATTAGGCTTGTTCAATTTTCATTAAACTTTCATTGGTTATATGTCAATTTGACAAACACTTATTTTGGTCATTGAAAAGCTTAATATTTCATTTACAATACAAGTTGATTAAAACTTTTAGCTGATTTGAACAGTTATCTCCTTGTTGTATTAGGTATCACCTTAAAATACAAATTGTATGAAAAAAAGTTCCATTACAAAAAAAAATATTCATACCTGAAAAACTGAGAAGACTGTTCAAGGCTTCCAGCTTCATGGAATTACAAATCGAGGACTCCGAAGTTTGACTCAAACAAGCTTGTTCACTTTCACATGTTTCCTGACTACATGTATCTTCTAGGATTGGAAATGGATCACTTTTAACTGTAATTGTCTGTAATAAATTCAATTTAAGAGAACACATCATAAAAAGTTTAATTCTTTACTACAAATATTTGATTAAAATGTGTATAATTGTATGATAAAGCTTCCTGTCTATTAGTTTTAAATGAATCTTTGTTTTCATTGTATTTTGGTAATGGTTTGTATGCTTTTATTTGGTGTCCTATATATATGTAAAAAAAGAAGATATTTTAGTACTATCCCAATGGAACTTTAATTTGGGGCTTTATTCATATAATAGACATTTAAAGATTTTTTAGTACTATTCTCAAAGTCCTTTTATGTTTAGAATAATTATCCCAATGTTAAAGGTACTTGATTTCAGTTTTTTTTGTTTATTTCAATTTTTCCGGTTAAGGACATGTATTGTCATAGTTTATGTATTGGATGTTTATTCCATGTTTTATGTTAATGATATTTATACCCATGTTTAATGTTGAGGATATTTATTCCCATGTTTCATGTTGAGGATATTTATTCCCATGTTTTTTGTAAAAGAAATTTATACCTGTGTTTCATGTTAGGGAGATTTATTGCCATGTTTTATATTAAGGATATTTATTCCTGTGTTTCATGTTAAGGAGATTTATTCCTAAGTTTTATGTTTAGAATATTATTCTCATGTTTCCTTTTAAAGATATTTGTTCCTATGATTCATGTTGAGGTCTGTATTAGGATGTTTATTCCCTTTTTCATTTTACAGCTAATTTCCTAATGCTTGGAGGGTAAAACTTTGTTTGTCTAAATGTTTACCCATGTTATGAAATTAAGATTGATATCTTAAAACAATATATATAAATGTAGTTTAACCTGTAATACTTTTATATTATATTTAAATTTAATTCGAAGTTATTCAAAGTACAATTGTACAATATACAAACAAAGCAAGCAAGCTAAACACAGTTTTGCTCTACATGCATTAGGAAATTAGCTGTGAATGACAAAGTTTGTTTGAGTCAGTATTTTTGAAGATGAGGCTGATTCAAATATATGTCTTTGAAAGTATTGGGGTAACCCCTGATCTTCCTAATTGTGAAGTACTGGTACCACTTCTTTCATTAATAGTACCAGATCATACTCCTGAATGTTTATTAAAAGTGTTCAGCTATTTACCTGTCTTGTTCTTTTGATTGGGCCTGAATCATCCAAATCTGTGACTTGATCTATCTGAATAAATAAAAATAAAAATATATATTTGGACAGTGAAGATCATGATTAGTCTGTACTTCTAATGAAATCCAAAAAAAAAAACCATTACCAACATTATGCTTTAAATTATTTAATTAGCAATCTCAGTTATATAAAACCTTTTTCTACCTTTAATTATGTTTAAAGAACAAAATAGGCAATTTATTAGATAAAGTATAAAGATTTCAACAAGTAAAATTCATGTTTATGACTTCTTCAGGATCTTTACTTCATAGATCAAAACATCTTTAAAAAGATGCAGTAATGAGAAGTTGGAACATAATACAATATACCTTTCTTGTTTGTTTGTTATGCACTTCAGTAAGGTTGTTCTCATCAAGTATCTTATTTGTTATCTGGAAAAAACAATAGAATAATACATAGGTATTTAAATAAAGGTCTTTAAAATGACTCATGCAGAAAATCATAATGTAAACACTATATTATGCTTAGTTTAAAATGTTTCTTAAAACACTTGTTTTACTTGCCTCACCTGTTAAATTAGAAAATGAATTTAATAACTTTTTACATAATGGGTTATTATTCTTATCTTTCTTCATCTTTTAAAGATGCTTTAAATACATAATTTTATATACTTTGTCAAGGCAATCAGTTATGCCAAATAGATTTCCAGTCTATACTTAGAACAATTGTTTAATAAGTTTTATACATGTACATAAACTGATTGTTTAAGGTCAAGACATAATTTATATTTCCCTTGATGATCTGATCAGATGACAAATTTTGCCATTTTGGTTTGTGTAAAAATTAAATGTTTTGTATTAGGAACCAAATTATCAATTGTAATATCATAATCATTAAGTAATACATACCTTTTCTTGATAAATAGATTTGTTAACTGATTTGTTTTGGCCATCAAGCAACAATTTTCTACAGCTTCTGCAAATACCTGGAATTGAAAGAGAATCATTAACATTTTCCATACACATTATGGCCATTTAATTTAATTTCAATATACTTCATTTAACCTGCAACTTTGTGGTCAATCCATTATAAATTGTTAAGGTCAGTACAGCATTCTATTTCCAATATATTTTAAAGGAGCATAATCTACCATACATGTACTTGACAAATATTCATATTTGCATTGATAGCTTAAGTTACTTTAAAAAAACTCACTCAAAAGTCCTCATTATGCTAACAGAGTTTTAGACTTGCAATTGTGAGATTATTTTTTTAAAGGTATATGAATAAAGGCACACATGCATGTATTTGCCTGGCAAGGAACCGTACACAAAGCAAACATACGCTTTAAATGGGGGCAACATTATCAATCAATTAAAAGAGAACAAAGTGTATAAGTACATTTATATATATATATATATATATATATATATATATATATATATAGCAGCTTGACACTATATGGGGATAGACCCTTTATCGGGACTTCCAGATCAGGTGTTTTTAAGTTCCGGATTGACCCTTTTGAGATCCGAGAATTCTTTTTTTGAATTTCAGGATTTAAATCTATTTCAATTCAGGACCTGAGGTTTTCGTGTTTTTTTAGTCCGTGATTTTTGGGATCAGGACCCCTCTTACCTCAACCCACCCTAGGAATAGCTTACAAAAATCACTGAAAAAAACTAAGTCCAGATATGTGAAAAATTTGGCCAGCATTTCCCCAGGGAAAACAACTTTTACAACCCTTGTAATTCATTAGTAAGGCCTTTTAAGTATGGACAAAGAACGAAAATGCAAAGAAATGGGACAGCTCCCCTTATACCTAAAGGAACATATTTCTTTGCCAAAAAATAGAAATTGATAATTTTATTAAAAAATATGCTTACCTGTTCCAACTGGAAGGACCAGTCCATGGAGTGTGTTTATGGCTTCCACATTTGACAGTGACATGTCTCTGTCAGATCTTCTTTTTGCGTCAGGCTGTTCATGCGAGTTTATCAAAAATGGAATTTCACATAATTTTCTTCTCTTTCTTTTTTCATTTCTTTCCAAATACATAGTAACATGGCTTGAGCATATTTTTAAATTACATGAAAGTGATGGGAGCAGACCACTTTCTGTACACACTGCCACTTGTTCATCATAGTTATGTTCACTCAAGTTAATTATGTCCTCTGAACATTGTAAAGCCTTATCATTCATATAAAATTGGCAAGCCATCATAAAACAGTTGTAAGTATGTAGATATTATTTAAAATTAGATATAAAATGTATAAAATACTGATTAAAAATAGTAAAAGTTGTAGCAGACGTCTATCTCCATTGTTGTTTAGGTAAATACATGAATTTACTATTTTTATTCTTAGGTGAGTTCTTAAAAGGGAAATAACTCTTGTATAAATCAGGCAATATTTTGCACTTTCATTTCAATTTTATGAAAAAAATCTAATGAGCCCCAAAAATATTATTGCATTAATGAAAAATATAGATCTTTTTAAATATAAGCTATTATTCAGTTTATTTAGGAATGGATGCGTTTCAGCAAAAAATATGAAGAAAGTTAGTGCATAATTGCATTAGAATATGCTAAAATTCATACTACTAACCTAGATTAAAAATGTCAATTTGAGTATAATATCAGAAAAAGTGAAAAAATGTCACTGAACAAGTATTTGAAAGAATTTGATATGATATAAACTGCAACAGACCTATTATGCAGTATATAAGCCACTGTAAGCCGTGAATAGCAAAAATCAGCTATTTTCATCATTTTAAAGCCTGTTGCCATGGTAACCATACATAATTCAGGGTGACATGTACAGACTTTTTTTCATATTTCATATCAACGTTTGTTGTCAGAAAGTTTCAACAAAATCGGTGACCACCCGTGCCCAACTTTGGTTGACGGTTACAGAGAATGGGTGTTAACATTCAACGTGGTGTTTTCATTATCATTCCATTTCGGCAGATGTAGATTCCTAGTATAGGTTCACGTCTAAGCAGCATAATTGTCAATGCCTTGTAGGCACTTTCAGATCTTGTTCATTCGGAGATCAAGTTATTGTTTTACTCCCAAAAAAAGAAAGGAAACCTGTGAAAAGTAACTTATCCTTGCTAACCGTCCGACAACTGGCTGTTGATGATTTTTTGTGTTTTAGTGTACTCCTTGTTTTGAATTCCGATATCCTTGTACACGTCATACTGACTAGTAAAATATGTCTCCGCATGTGAAGTGTAAGTAGGAACGGTGGAACCACAGCTGTCGGGTAATTGCTATTAATCCATTCTGTTTAATAAAAAGAGCAGGGCTTTATTTAATGAACTACACGACAGTTTTGAACATAATCGACATTTTTATACAAAAGTACTTTTTAAGTATTACACTTTTGTCAGAAAGATAAATTTTTCTTTAGAGATACCGTTAGTTTAATTGTCGGAGTTTAATTTGATTTTCCTGTTGTAGTTGATTGCTATCTTCATTAGTAGTACCTGATCTACATTGTAATAAAGCATAATCAAATAATAGACTTGTATATCGTTGATATGGAGACTATAACACGCAGCGGTTAAAATAAAAGGCTTTGTGAAACTCTGGCCCTTAATGGATTGCTTTTACATGTTTTACTGGCTTCTCAATCTTGTACTTTCTGAAGTTTTTAAAAAAGCCATGATGAAACCCATTACATAGTAGTGTTAATTCAAAGTCTTTTCTCAATGGAGTACAATGGGTTTTAAAAATAATAACAACCCATTCCAACTCTTATAGATACATAGACCTGCCAAAGGCTGTTGAACATAAATTTTCTGACAAAATAAATTAGTGAATGAATATACATACATAATGGTATTTCGCACTGCAAATTAATGTATGGATGATTTTAAGGGAGGTTCACAGCCACAAAACGTCGGTGTTTTAAAAGATTAATGACATGTATGAATACAAAATTAAAGAAATTAACCTTTGCATTTTGCAAAAGGCGTAGGCGTAATACTTTAGTAATCTTCCAGTTCTTTGAAATTAAAGATATATACGGTTTTATTTTTTAAACTTCAAAAACGAAAGCAGGTCAAATATTTAAAACTGTAAACAGATATAAATGTTAATTACTTTTTCAATTTGAAAACATTTAGGATCTCGAACTAAACATAAGTGTTTCCAAGAACAGCCCTAACAGAGCGTCAAATAGTGTTGCGGGTAAACTTACCGATCATTCAAATAAACTTATTCTACAAGATTACCACTTCATCATTGTAATTATATATTTAAACATTATATTCAATGGTATTATATTGTTTTTGATATCAGTTAATTAAAATCAAACTAGATATTACTTTTTAATGTATATACATTTATGCACATGCGTGGTTCTACAATCTGTGACAATCGATACCTGAAGCATGGCTGTGCACATAGTTCTGCTTTCCCTGACTGTTTATGGTGTCTTTACACTAAATTCTTTGGATTGTTTATGTGTATTGATTGATATATTATTTTTTTATGAATTATTTTTCTATTAGTTGTTTTGGGCTTTGTCAGTAACTATGAGTACTTTCAGATCTGTATTTGGCGGGTTTTTTTTCTTGCGCTGAAGTACCCGTCCATGACCGCTCTTTATTTTTGTTAGATACATTTTTATTTGTATCCATCGAATGAGTTAAGCCTTTTTCAACTGTTTTTTTTATAGTTTGTTCTTATGTTGTACTGTTACCCAACTGTCCCGGTTATATAAGGGGAGGGTTTGCGTCTTCAAGCGATTTAAACCCTACTTGTTTCTGTTTGTGCTTGTCTCAAGTCCGAGCCAGTTATTAAGAGGTTGTCGTTTGTCGCTGTTCAACATACGTATTATCATTATTTGTTTTTGCATAAATTAGGCCGTTAATTGTGATACGCTTTCGCTTTTTTTAGGGTCTTTTATAGCCGACAATTCGTTATGATCTTTGTTCATAGTTGAAGATCATACGGAGACATATACAATGTAGTTATAATTTCATTTTTTCCCAGATGAATGCAGGTATCCATTCCGAACAATAGGAGATAGCTGTTACTTTATCAGCAGGGAGAAAGCGACCCCAGATCAAGCATTTGTAAGTTAAAAAATCATGTTTAGATATAGTATGAAACAATGTATTTAGGCTCTAATACTTTGTTATATTTTACCTTCTACATTTGTGTATTAGTAAGGGAGGATGAAGAATAGAGGAAAGGAGAGCGGGCTTAATAGTAGTAAATGTCAAAAATAAGCTAGGATGATTTTATGATCTTTTTTATTACTTTTTTCCGATCACATGAATGGGTTACGCATACAAATATATTGCATAATCAAATGTTATTGCAATTATTTGACGTATTAAAAAAATCTTGATTTAATTTCCTAGTTAATACATGTTGTACGTTGTTAGCACCTTGTTTAGGGTTTTCACAAAACATTTTTATTTTCAAAAGGCTTTCCAATATTTGCATTACAAAATTAAAACCTTTTATTTAGGCATTGTGTTTACGACGTGGTGCATATCTGGCTAATTTGGAAACTTTCGAAGAGGCCATGCTGGTAAAATATGAAGTTCAACAAATGAAAACAGGTATATTAACATTTTATTTTTTGTTTCCCTCTTAAATTAAGAAAATGTTATTATACTATTAACAATGAGACACCTTTTCATACACAGACCATTGGGGAGGAAATAGGCAGCTTTAGATCAACGTTAGACCTTCAGCAATGAACAAAACTAATACTGTATAGTATATCATAAAAGGCCCCGGCTTGCTAGAAGGTCAAGCATACAAAAGATAAACCATTTGCATGAGCTATGCTAAAATCAATTAAACAGATATGGCAGACGGTTACAAACGACATCCACTGCATCATAATGTAGTTATTTGGAATATGCCCATTAATATTGTTTCGGATTTGAAAGCGCTCAACCCAACTCCTTAACAACAACAGTTTCTTTGACTGTTTGCCACTGTTTGTATAAATGCTTATGTGTTAAGATATTTTTGTTCCAGTAGAGCGATTTATTGTACTTACAGTGCTTCTTAAATACAACTGAATGTTCATTATCTCGCTACTGATTAACTATGTTGTTTTTTTGTTTTATTTAATTAGTTTCTATTGCAAAAAAAACTGCTAAAATAGATACCGTAAATTGGGAAATTTTGGCGTGGGGATACTTTGGCGGTTTTCTTTCGAAAGGCATGTGTTTTATTTTGGTGTGTGTAATTTTGGCGCTTCGTCCAATTGATATGTTTAATTTTGGAACAACAGTAGTTAACAAGCTCATTCATATTTGCCTTTATTTACCCGTTTATTGACACAATATCATTAAATTTCTCAAACTAGAAACACGACAAAGTTAAACTTAATGAAGGAATCGGATACGGATGCAATTGCAAATAATTCCGTATATCGTGGTTCAAAGCTGAAAGAAAATATGAAATAAAATCTTAAACATTGAAAACACTTTTTAAATAGATTATCTATTTTTTTATGAAATAATTTTAATCATCTCTTTTGCAGTACATGTTAATCAATTGACAATCAAGGATTTAAATTCGAATCATTATGTCTCTGGCAGTACATGTTAATTAATAGAAGATAAAAGATTAGAAAGAGTTTTGATTTTCTTATTGCCAATAACGGTGTCTAATCAGCAATTACCTGACGTATTTATGACATTTGTGAATAAAAATTCATGTTGTGTTTTCTTTACAATTTCAGAAAATTGACAATTAAGTAAAAAAAATTTAGTGTTGGTTTTAAATTATACCAGCTATTTATTTGCAGTTTTGGCTATGTGTATAATTGTAGGAAATATACGGAAGATAAAATCACATAAATTATTCCATATTGATTAAATTTTAGTAGGTTTTTCTATATGAATGGGATTTTGAATAAATGAGCATATTCACCTGCGGAAAAAGTATATTCACCGCGCAAAACGTCGCATGCTTTAACGTGCATAAATTTGGTAAAAAAACGTTCGATGTAGAATTGGGTTTGTTAAATAATTGCCATTACATACATTTCTCTCGTAATATAATTACGGTAAATATGTGGTTTTATTGACATTTGAAAAACTGATATCCACTTCGGCCATTGGCCTCAGTGAATATCAGTTCTTTAAAGGCAATAGAACTACATATTTACCTCATCAAAAGACAGTAATTGTATAATATTTTCCCTAACAATTACAATTACGATATTGTCGTACTGGTACGCGATTATGGCGTTTCAATTTTTAGCGTTGATTTTATTTTCGTGTGTTGAATTTTGGCACTTTCATTGGAGGCACCAAATAAACTAAAATAAAACTACAACCAAAATAACTCAATTTACGGTATTTTATTCAACTCGATTTCAAATTAAACATAATTATAACAATAAAATGTATCTTTTCGTACATCCACGTCAGTTTGTATCTAAATGATAGGTTGTATCATATCTCTTTATTTTGGAACATCCAGAAGCTAAGTATATATTCTATAATTTTGTCGTTTCTTAATAAAAAAAAAAAAGAACTATACCTGTCAATTGTAGACTATATTGTTGTAATGTTCCCGTCAGTTTTCGATGTTATGCTCTAAATGTAAAAGCAAAATTTAAAATTAAGCATAACTTTACACCAGCCTTGGTTGATATATAGTAGTCAAAATATCATGTTCGATGTTTATGTTAATATATATTGGTATTATAAAATTTATAATGGAAATTGGGAATGTGTCAAAGAGACAACAACCCGACCATAGAGCAAAACACAGTCGAAGGTCACCAATGGGTTTTGAACATAGTGAGAACTTTCCGAATCCGAAGGCGGGCTTCAGCTGGCCCTTATACAAAAATATGTACTAGTTCAGTAATAATGAACGTCTTACTAAACTCCAAAACATATCAATGAACTACAATTAATTAAATGTTGATCATTGTTACTTCACACACAGTAATAACGCACCATTTCGTAGGAATGTACATAACATTTGTTTAAATCAATTGGACATCGTAATTCTTTACATCACAGTTACGTTTTTTATGTTAAGGTGATTATTGATTTTAAAAATGTCAAGGTATGAAATTAACTCGTGATTGTTTTCAAGGTTTACACTTCTACATTGGAGGGCGGAACATTAACAGATATGTACCTGGTGGAGACTGGAGATGGATACAAAACGGTAAAATGAACAAGATGAAGTACAAGGCTTTTGGTACTAACCAACCTGATGGATCAAATGCTGGCCCACAAGACTGCATGATGTTTTATGCAGGAGAAAGATATATCTGGCATGATATATACTGTGACCATCCTTCGTGGCGTAGTGGTTATATTTGTGAAAAGTGATGAAATAAACATCTTTTGAAAATTACTATTTTTTTCTTGAGATATCATTTCATTGATCAAATGACGATACTAGGGCACACAATCAATTCTTGCATTTCATTTGCCAAAGAGAGATACTAGGGCACGCACAATCCCTTCTTGCATTTCATTGACCAATGAAAGATACTAGGGCACACCCAATCACTTCTATAAGTAATTTGCTAAAGGGATTTTCTGTTACGCTTTAGTAATTGGCTAAAGGGATTTTCTGTTACGCTTTTGATGATCTTCTTAATGTTCTTTGATTGTCTGCAAATGATTGTTAAGAATGTAACAGGCGGAATGTGGAATTATTACCAACAAGCCAAGTATCTTCGAATCCCAAATCAAATGAAGTAGATGAAAGCATATATAAATCACCGTACGGTCTGATAAAATAATGAGCAAACCCCATAACGCAGAGTAAGCTATAAGAGGCGTATACACCATATATCTGTTCCCAAAAATTAAAGGTTTCGCAATATTTTAACTTTTATATTTGTTGATATGAAAAATGAGAGACAAACGCATGATTCAGATTGAAAATAGTAATCAATGGTTAAGTTTTTGTTCAAATGTGGTTTTTTTTTTCTATTCACACAAGAGGTCCCGCTATAAATATAGCATGAAATAAAGGAGAGAAAAAAAAATCAACTATCTTATATATTGTGTATTTGAATGCAAACTACAAGGCTAAAAAGATATGACAACACCGAGTCATATTTTCTCTTCTCATAATTGTTATATAAAACAATGAAATGACTACTTCTAATTGTTTATGGTATGTTTTATCAAAACAAAACCAAACAGTTCCGAAAGTTTGATTAAAAAGAAAATTAAATGAAGCGTTTTCAATTCCTTATAAGCGGAGAGTAATTACAGGATCTGTGTTTCAATCAGCATTGTGACACTATGATCTAGTGCACGAGTAAAGGAGACCAGTGTGCAATGCAAGTTATTTTACGATGTAACAGCATAAATTTCGTTTAACGTCTTTGTAGTAGAATTGACACTGTAAAGTTTGAAGTTGTTGTTCTTCAACATTTAAATGTTCCACAATGCTTTTGAAAACAGTGCACGATTTAACGTCATGACGTCATCATAACCATAGAATCATATTATAAAGGTTCTCTAGCTTTAGGTTTCGTGCAGTCAATTGCTGAAATTCAGGACGCATTTTGAAGTATCAAAAATGTATAACTTATCACAAGACGCTGTGGTGAAATTTCCGACAAAGCACATGAATAGGTCGTTACTTATTTGGGCATGTTCATGATTTCTGAGAAATGTTCCGATTTAAACTATTAAACACACATACAATCATTCACTTACATCTTAATAATGAATATTTCAGACACAATATGCTTAGTTAACTCATAGACACCAATTCGAAATCTACATTTCTTTTATATATCAGGGTGTTTTACTAAGTGTAAAAATACATGATGAAATAATTCTAGGACGTCACATGGTTATTATATTAGACTGGATTTACACCAACATGAAATCTCCATTAAACACAGTGGACTTTTCATCGTACACGAGACAGCATATGTGTAACATATTTTACTAGGAATATAATGTTGGAAAGGCGAGTTTTTATTTACTCTGAAACAGGTTTTTTTTTCATTTTGCCTCATTTTGAAGCATTTAGCCTAATAGTAATTATATCATTGATACAGTCAAAAGTATTGTTGTTGACTTTTAGTGTCTTTTGTTAATAAATGCAACAGTAGTATACCACTGTTCAAAAGTCGCTGAGAGAAAACAAATCTTGGTTACAAACTAAAACCGAGGAAAGCACATCAACTCAAACAGAAAAAACAATAAAACAGTGAAACAACAGAACACTGAAGTACAACAAAAAACAACGATAACAACAGCACACTCCTGACTTATGACATTCGAAGAAAAAAATGGTTGATTAAAAACTATTCTAACAGCAGTCTCAATGTTATTGTAACCTATTCTAAAAACGGACTCGAAGTTCTTTCAAACTGGATTTAACTTTGTGTATTGCTGTGTGTTTTTGTTTTCATTGCATTGTCTATGTGTATAAGGGAAGGATTCAGATCTCATTAAACATAATTGCAATTCAGTGGTTGTCGTTTGTGTATGTGTTACATATTTGTTTTTCGTTCATTTTATCATATAAATAAGGCCATTAGTTTTCTCGTTTGAATTGTTTTACATTGTCAATTTGGGGCCTTTTATAGCTGACTATGCAGTATGGGGCTTTTCTCATTGTTGGAGGCCGTACGATAACCTATAGTTGTTAACTTTTGTGTCATTTTGGTCTCTTGCGGACAGTTCTCCCATTTGCATTCATATCACACCTTCTTTTTTATATTAACCCCACAGCATTTTTGCGCCTGTCACAAGGCAGGAGCCTCTGACCTTTGTTAGTCTAGTATAATTGATAATTTTAATGTTCAACATCACTGAACGAGTACACAATTTTTAAGGGCCAGCTGAATTACGCATCCGAGTGCTGGATTTTATCGCTATGTTAGAGACCCATTGGTAACCTTCGGCTGTTTTATACTCCTTAGTCGGGTTGTTGTTTCCTTAAACCATACCTCATTTCCATTCTCAATTGTATTGTAGCAGAGGTGAACCAATGATGATGTTGTTTTATTTTGGAAATATATAACCGGATTTCTCAAATAAAGGCAACATAAAAATTTATATGCTTCGTTAAACATTATTCGGCTTCAACGGAATTGAAGGGAAAATGTTCGATAGATGATAAATGTTATTTGAGGTAAGTATATAGCATTTATAGGTCAACAAACAACACTAAATGCAAGTGTCACAAAAGTTGATCCAGAAATATTTATAAGGATTTCATATAACACAAGTTCATATTTCTTAAATATGTATTACTAGATGAGTCACATTAAAGCACACAAACAACACTTCAATCCATCGTCCCTTAAAATTAAAAAAAACAATATGCGATATATATTAGAGATATAATCAATTTGAAAATGGTAACATGTACAATTTATTTATTTTTGGTGTTTTAACGCTACTTTTTAGCACCGCTTTTGGGCTATTTCGTGGCGGCTATTATTTATTAGTGGAGGAAGCCGGAGTGCCCGGAGAAAACCACCGACCTTCGATAGGAAAACTGACAATCCCAGTCAATTAAGATTGGATTCGAGTGCACCCGCACGAGCGGGGTTCGAACTCACAACCTCAGTGTTGACTGGCTAGTGATTATAACATGTACAAGAACAGATGGCAATGTTAATGAACATATACCTTTTAAAAAGTTTAAATATCAATAAATTATAAACTTTGGAAGGCTATGTAAAATATAAACTATGGTGAATTTAAAAATATTAAATAAACATAAAAAGTCAAGTTTCTTTGGATCTTGTTTTTTCACTTTCTGAAATTGAAAAAAAAAACATTTATGAGAATAATATTTATGATACAAAATGAAGCAAAATATGTGCACCAGACCAAGGATTTGAAAAGTGACACTATGCAAATCCTTGATTAGACACAGATTATCTTTTAATAAACAATATGTTATAAAGAAACATAACTGAATCATCTTAATTGTCTCAAATTAATTTCGTAATTGATTTTCAGTGTTATATATCAATTGTATGTAACTTTTAAACAATTGTTTAATACATGTTTCTTTTCTTATATTTTTAATATGCATATCTCAAGGAATATTTTTATGTTTTTATAATATGTATTATATGTCAATTATTTTGAATTTTATTTATATAAAATAAATACTATAAATTAAGATTATAGTGGTTAAATTGTATAAGAATATTTAATGCTAACTATACAAACAGACAATCAGACAGACAGAGGTCAGAGCACTATTGTTTTATAATTAACGTATAAGTGTTTGTAATTATTACTTCTAAAAGGAAGAGTTATGTTTTGTAGCACTATTTATATTTTGATATATATATATATATATATATATATGAGTGTAACATATTCGTTGACTTCAAATCTTTTTTTAAAGGTATATTTGGGTGTTAGTATGACATTGATTATCACTGAAATTGTAATTTAAGGTCCTGCTTAAGTATTTCTATAAGTACTGAATTTTCTGACTGTATTTATTTGCTCTTTGGTCGGGTTTTATTTCTTTGAGACATTCCCCATATCCATTTTCAATTGTATTATAATGTATAGGTTTAGCTTTTAATTGGAAAATAGAATACCGTTGTTGACTAAATATTGGCTTTTTTAACAACTGAATGGACATGTATCTGGTACAAGCATCATTCCGACATAATAAATAAGACATGTTGGAAATTTATAATAGTTATTACCTTTGTTGATAATAATATTATTGTTTCCCAAGTTAATATTGAACTTGATCTGTAAATAAATAAGAAAAAAATAATAAGCATTTTGAGAGTATTCCAATTAATTGCATATTACACTTTATTTTATAAATTAATTGTACTGGAACAAAAAAATATTTTCAATGGTTTAAATTTTATAACAAATATAAAGTCATTTTCTTCAATCGTGACAAATGTGAAAAAAGCAAACTTATAATATGTAATAATGTCAAAAATTAAAGACAGCATACATTTTTGTCAACATAATTGAATTAATGTAATTGTCTTATACATCAGAAATTTTTTAACTGTATATCCAAGTTTAATCCATTTTTTTACATAAGTTTTTGTACCACGTAATTAATATCACAGTTTTTTGCCATTCTTATATTTTTTTATCAAACCTTTTTAGTTATTTCTATTGATAATTTCAGAACCATGTTTAATGCTCAATTTCATACATAAGTAAATGGGTTTTGTTATAATTAGACTAGTTTTTCCATTTTTACTTATTATTCAAGGATCTCTTTCAGTTATAGATAGATAGATAGTTTATTCTCATAAAACCATGCAAGTACAAAGGTTAAAGAGAAGTTAAAAACATAATACACATAATAACAAAAATAAAAATGCATCAAAAATGCATAACATTTCGGATGAGATTACAACTATGAAAAATTGATTTGCTCATTGTTTAACATAATTAATTGACCTATTGTAAATATATATATATATATATATATATATATATATATATATATATATATATATATATATATATATATATATATATATATATATATATATATTTCTCATTTTGCAATCGTCTACATTTCTATTATAAAATATAAATAAAGTCAATATCTATCGTTAAATAGTTTAATACTTACTGGAATTCCATTTGTATTTATACATGTAATAGCTGCAGCAGCAGCAGCTATTACGGTAACTGTTTTACAGTTCTGATCATGGTCTGAAATAAATTTGAAATTAATAAAAGCATTTATTATGTCTCATTATGATATTTATATGTCAATTGTACTTAAATAAGCATTGTGCGAATATTGCACAGTTAATTGATCATTGTATTGGAATGAAATTCTAACTTGATCTATAACTTAATTTGTCATGGTATATACTATAAAAGATAACATACAAACCTAACACTTAATCCTTCAAACAAATTACTGAAGAAAAGGGGAAAAAACCAAAAAATGTCATTTATCTTTATTAATACAACATGTACAATGTCTTTACAATTGTTTAACAAACAATTTGCCCACAGGGCGCAACTTTATACGACCACAAATGTTTAACCCTGAACAGTTGGTTAAGTATGAACACAACATTCAGGCTTGATGCAATTCCAAATTTGAAGTCTGATAAAAATTTTGACATAATATGTGTTTTTGACACAAAACAAATGTCAAGATCTTACAAATGTATCCCGAAATATTTTGCAATTAAGTTATCTTCCTTTTTATATGAGTTTAAACCTCTGTTGAAAATTGGCATGTAAAAAGCTAATACATGTACAATTCAGGATATACCTGGTTTCTATGAAATTAAACTTAAGGTAAAATATTTAGAAAGCTTTAAAACTTTGGTTTAAGAGTTTCCTTGTGAGCAGCAACCCTCTATCAAAGAAATTATGATAGGAAATTCAAGACCGGGAATATTGAATCAATTGGGTGATATGAACTCCGTTTGCAGGCGCTGCTAAAATGAGAATGGAAATCATGGTCCCTATTCAAAATAAGCAATTCAGGACGTTTAATAGAACACAATATAGAAAGTAAGAAACCAGGCTCAAGGTAGCAGCCAACACATTAAAAATAAATCTCATAAATACTAGTAGTCCTTCTCGAAAAAACGATTCATTGATTCTGTCCTTAATACATTATACCATTTAAAAAAAACCTATATAGAAGACATTAAGAACCATCAAATGGGAAAACATATGGGATGAATTAGGAACTTAAGATAAAGTCTCACGGAGAAAAAAAAAATTTCCTATGAGTATTTATTTAGTAAAACTGGTAAGTATATTAAGTATTTTCTATCGTATTAAAGATGGAATGCCGGTATTGGAACCATGTTTGAAGCATCTAGCCTGCTCATTCACAACCCTTGCATCCTACATTCGAAGACCAAGGGTTTTACGTTATACAAAAATAAAAAGATGTGGTATGATTCCCAATGACACAACTTTTCACAAGAGACCCAGTGACACAGAAACTAACAACTAAAGGTCATGGTATGGCCTTAAACAGTTAGTAAAATCCGTATCACATAGTCAGCTATAAAATGACCCGATATTAAAAAATTGAAAACATTTTAACGAGAAAAGTTACATATAATTTGCATACGACACTTAAAAATGATGTCATTATATATAATAATGATTAATAAACAAAGCCAATAAAATGAAGTTTTGAATTGTCGGTTACAAAATACAATTGCCGACTTGCAAAAAAACTCATTATCATTTCTTCTGTAATTTCACCTTGTGTTACTGTTTAATTTGGAGAAAAAATTTCATATGGATCGTTTAGTATGCAAGTGTATCGTCCTGAATATGCATTGTAATAAGATCATTAAATATTGCTTTGATTGGTATAAATATTGGTTTTGTTATCAGTAAATTAAAAACTAGTATGTTATATACAAATATTCATTCATTGATCTACAATCTGTCGATATCGAATATGATTATATTTTTTTAACCGTTAGTTTCCTTTTTTCATTTTGATTATATTTCAATTGCTGTTGTTCGAAAGATTAAGATTTTTTAAAATTTAAACGGAGAAACCTTGTTTTTGCATGCAACATATAAAAACTCTAAAAACAAAATACACTAAGCAATCGGACAGCGGTGCAAATGTTGGATACAGTTTTGAATTGCAATCACATTATTTCAATCTTTATTTAACGTCCTTACGATAACAAGTAACTAGCGTTTATGGTCAACATTGACAGAATTTTTAAATGTAACTACATACGGACGAAGCACATGTGACATGTTATTACGAAACAATGAGTTTCGTTAGTAATTTTAAACAAGGATTAACCATAGGCTGATCCTGGAGCTGGATAGGCCTGTGGTGTCCGCATACCCCTTTCGTGGGAAAAATTTGGTTGATTATATAGGGAATCACTGAATCATGACTAGAGCGGACACACACCCCTTTTAGTCAGTCAGTGCCCCCTGCCCCTTCTGGATCCGCCACTGTTAACAATACAGATTACCTAGATTATTGAAAGCATATGCATGGGTTTATTCCATATGAAGAAATATTCAGTATTCCACTAACGCAGATCCCTGTCAAATAATATTTTGAATCTTAATAATGTTAATCAGTCTGATATATCATCTATTTTTAACAAATAAAAAAGAACATACTAGAAAACACCAAAGATTTCATTCACGCGAGATATAGTGGATTGGTTTAGTGAAAATATAACACCCTGCATGTAACTTATAACTTAATTTAATCGTTAACATTATTACGATTATTGAATCATATAAAACGTTTTGTTTATGCATTTGTTATAGAATCACACCGTATTCCGTCTATTTACTCCAAAGACAATTTCGTTTAATTTTCTTTTGAACTATGTTATCAGACATGGTATTGGTAAAAAAAAGTAGTTCATTCCATGTTTATCATTTCTCGTTTATAAGTACAAGTAACTTGACAAATAAGTTATTTTGAAATTAATCTTTAAGATATCGTTCGCCTTTGTAAAATAATGAGCTGATCTACATGGATGACTTTCCGTTTTAAATCACAACTGAACATCAATTTTTTATACTTTCTATTAAACAGAGTAAGATAACGCATTAACAATGTTTCAATCTTTGTGGAATAATGTTTTTCTCTGATTTTCTCTAAAAAGAGTGTCTTTAATCATCTGTGTTTTTGTATTATTTCAGGTTCTTTTTAATGTTTTTTTCTATAGTTTTATCTATTATTTTTTTCTTTATACATTTTGCCTATTTGTTATCTACTCTTATTCTTTATATTTTAGTACCCCTTTATTCTCTTTCCTTTTTTTTAAACCCGTTTTAACTGTTATCGTTTTATCTTTTTGTCATTTTTGCTGATGTATTATTCTCTATTCTGTAAAACCGGTCCAAACACTCATTGCGATACTTGTAAGAATTGTTCGGAAAATAAGACTATTTGTAACTTTTGATCATCAGATTATTCTTTGTAAGGCTATTTTCAATTACAATTATAAGACATACTATGAATTGTTGTTATCTCCCTTTGTCGGTTTCAGCATTTCAGTGAGAGAGTTATAATTGAATTTTAATTCAAAAATTAAATCCATGTATCACTTACGTTCCTGGTCGGAGATTACTCTGACGTCCAACTGGTGTTTTGACAGACAAGCTAGGGCATTGAGACGTCAGAGCTCGTCCCATATCAAAAGGTGGATATTTGCACGTCCAACAAAGATCGACTGCTTTGTTAATTCTGGGGCTTTCTGGAGGCCTTGGGTGCATATATATAGAGCTTCAACTTGTTTATTATTTATGTATCTCTTCATTTATGTTACTTTTATCATGTTTCTGCCACCTTTTCTTTTCTCATATTTGTACAGTTTTCACAGTGATCCATCGTTTCTGCATGGCATTTAATTTGTAACAGCCATTCAATTGCAGAGTATTATTGGACTGACACGATCCACTTGATTTTTGGGGGGAACAGGGAAGCGGGTAATGTGTGTTTCATGCTGAAAATAGTTGTCCCTGATTAACTGAATGAAATTGATTTTACAGTTGACAATACTAAAATTATAAGACTAAAAAGGCCAAATTGTTCTTGAAAAGTCTTACAAATACTGAAAACAATATTGTCAAGAGTTTGAAACTTTTTCAGTGTTTTGTTCAAATTACAGTGCTTGTCGATCGTCAATTCAGAGTAACGATTTCTATTTGAAAAAGAGAAAATTTATTCTTTTTTCCCACTTTACTTTCATGAAATATGTGTTGATTTGATATTGGTAAGCTTGTATATTTTGGGGAAAAAGCCCCCAAATGATATAAGATATTCTTAAAAACCAGCATTTAATGATGAAGCAAGTTATCTCCTTCAGTTTGGGACCAAGTCACCAAAATGAAATGACAACACATTTTTTTCTGTTTTATGAAGGCGATATTATAGTATGTAGCTTGGGCATCCACAAAATATGTTTTTAAAGAAAATTTTAAAATTGTTAATACTTTCTGCTAAGCAAATATTCAAAATATTTTTGTGGCAAAAGTCCAACGTTTACCAAAAAAAAGCGAGTGCAAGAAAAAAGAAAGTATCAGTTTGCTTGCATAAGAAGACAAAAGCAAATAACGTAAAATATAATTAATGTTTAATTTCATTATTGTCTCGAATCAAGTCCTTTATGCGAGTGATCTAAATTACTGCAACGACTAAACATTTTACTGAATAAAGACTGAATAATTTTAACAAATATTATTTTAAGTCATTAAAGACATTTTCAGTTCGATTGTGACCTATAATGGTTTACTTTTTCTAAATTGTTTTTTAGATTGAGAGTTGTCTCATTGGCATTCACACCACATCTTCCTATATCTATCTACAGATGAAAAGTGTCAAAACAACTTTATTTAGAGAATGAACATGGGGTCCATGGAAGGGCCTTTTTTTAAATTAGATAAAACTTATCTAAGGGTAATAAAATAATTGTTTTCAATCCAGGAACCCCCCTTTTGAAATTTCTGAATTTTCCCTTGTTATCAATCTACTACTTTAGTGATCCGGTTTTGCTATATATTCAAGTGTGTTGTTGTTCTGGTTATCTTGAAGTGGGTCCATTCTGATACATTCTCGAACTTAAACAATAGAAATTGAAGTCTCCTTAGGAAATCAAAAGAAAGGTATGTCGTATATATCCTGTATTTTTACAAATTATTATGAATATCTTTAGTGCTTCCTAATATTTTGAGTATTTCTTTTAAATGTTTTTCATCTTGCCAATTTTTTTTTTTTTTTTTTTATTTAGAATACTTTTTCAATATAAAAAATAAGATGTGGTATGATATGCCAATGAGACAACTGTCCACAAGAGGATTTTGAAATTTGCTGTAGAAATAATATTCTCGTGTAAGCAATAATTGGAATGGGTTGGGATCCCGCTAATATGTTTAATCCGCCATATTCTGTATGTATGTGCCTGACCCAAGTCAGGAGTATGTAATTCAGTGATTGTCGTTTGTTGATGTGTAACATTGTTTTCTTATTTTGTGTATAGAAGTTAGGCCGTAAGTTTTCCCGTTTGAAATGTTTAAAGTTTGTCATTTCGGGGTCTTTTATAGCTGACTTTTCTGTATGGGCTTTACTCATTGTTGAAGGCCGTACCATGACTTTAATTTCTGTGTCATTTGGTCTCTTGTGAAGAGTTGTCTGAAGAGCAATCATACCACATCTTCTTTTTTTATAAATGGTAATAAATGCTAAATTCTGTATTTATTGTTTAAAGATTGAAAGTTATTTTCAGATCAGTAGAAATTTATAAAATGCGCAACACTTTGTAACAGATGGCTTAAAGCAAGACACGTTTATACGTGATCACTAATTTGATTGATATAGGGGGAAATGTGAAATTTTAACGAAATGACGATGGCGGTTAATATTTCAAAGTTTGTAATGCGTATATGCATGTCTTAAGTCAACTGTTTTATAAACGTGATGGATAACAGGTATGTTTATTGTTATAAAAGATATATTATTAAAGTCTACTGGTACTCTCTTTTCTATACAGGTTAATGCGTCAGTACATTTCAGGATTCTCTTCGCTGACAAAGATTAAGTATAAATTAAAAGCAAAGTTTGGTAATTGACACTTAACGTTTGAAATGCCAATTTGCCTTCAAATTAGGCTGTCGTGCTAATTAGAAATAAAAAAAACTCACATGTGGTTGTGTAATAAATATGTTATGGTTCATGAATATAGGTTTTTTTCCTGTTCCGGTAATTTAAGACATAATTTGGTTGAAGTTAACCATTAAAGGGAGCTTAACGGTCCGGAATTTGCTTTCGTTCTGATAAAATGATAGCTTAAAGTTCTGGGTTTACCAAAGAGACCTTTCATTTATAATTAAGGATGAGAATAACTTTGAAAAAAGGATAGTTAGGTCTGCGAGTTATTTTCAGCTATGTTTTCATATTCTTCAAGTTACTTATTTTTATAAAAGGCTTGCATGATAAAGTTCAATACTTATAGATTGACGTTTAGATTAAATGTACTTAGTATTCTTTCCCTAAAATTGTTTTTTTAGCCATACATGAAATAATTTTTGCCTTCCGCTCTGTTCTTTTAATTCGTTAAATTGAATGTAAATCTATTATTCCTGTAGTGTAAAAATATGTTCGTTTTAATTTGTCCTGCAATCTACCAAGTACTGTATGAATACCAAATATAAAAACGTTGGGTTTTGTTCATGTTGTTGTATTGTTAAGATATTTGTCTCCCCAAACTTATATTCTGGATCAATTTGCAGTTAACGTTTATGTTGAAACTATTGTGTATGTCACTGTTACATGCATTAAACATGTCCGTTTGTATGACAATCAATCACAACGTACGGCTGGTTTGATATGAAAAACAATCACAACGCATGGTATGAACAAATTAAATATCAAACTTCAGAACGATAAGCTATTGTTCGATTACAAGATAATTACATACACAAAATCGAAACATGTAAAAAAAAAAACGTATAAACTAATTTCTTCTCGGCACATCAGACCTAACAAGTTGGTTCGTCTTAAATGTATGTGTATGCATCTGAGCCATGGTAACCCCAAAACAATCTCTTACTTGCTAAATTTAACTGCATAAACTATAACAAGCCATATATATATATTTCTAATGACTTATAAAGGATATTTGCATGTTTCAAGGTACTTTGAATAACTGATGATTAATTGCCTATATATTTAAATATACTTTGCATTTAGTAAGTAGCACTGTTAACATATATTTGCTCGAGTGTGTTCACAAGTAGCATGTATGTTCCACTATATTGCATTATTTTAAATTCAGTTGTTATAATTGAATTATACCTTGTACATGTATTATGGAGAGAGCTTGTATAGGCTGTGCCTGTTGCTCAATCCTTTTCATATCTTAATGAATAAAATATGTTTAAATTCAAACCAAGCCAGCCCCCTTAATCTGACGTATTTTCATATTAGGAAAAAAGAAAATAAGTATATGCCAGTAAGCATGGTAAGTATGTCTATCTGTGTCAAACGAATATATAAACATTATATAACAGTAATTCCGTTATTAAAAATTAATAACATAGCAAAACTGATCAAGTAAAACAGGTAAAAGGTTATAGTGAAATAAATATTGAAAATGTTCACTGAAAACAGTAAAACTACCATTTTGTCTTGCTTCTCATTAATGCACTGAGTATGATCAGAAAATTATTTATGAACAATCTCCAACTATTTTTGAAGATTGACAAACATTCTTTAAAAGTGAAACAATTTAACTTGATATTTCATAGTGTGTCTTTGTACGTTGTGATGTTAAACTATTTTTAATATTTAAGGGTGAACATTTGTTCCTATTAAAGCGTTTGAACCCGCTGCATTTATTTGCACCTGTTCTGATTCAGAAACCTGACGTTAAGTGGTTATCTTTTGTTACTGTGGTTCATAGATATTTCTCGTATCTAGTTTCTTTTTATATATATAAGACCGTTGGTTCTTCTGTTTACATGGTTTTATAAGTCTAGTCATGTGTTGGGTCCTTTATAGCTTGGTGTTCGCTGTGAGCCAAGGCTCCGTGTTAAAAACCGTAATTTGACATTTCATGGTTTACTTTTACAAAATGTGACTTGAATGGAGAGTTAACAACTGTTTGGCACCCATACCACATCTTCTTTAATCTATATGTAATAACACATACATAAGTTGAACGTTTATGATTTGATCAATACGCATAACACTCAAGACGTTGGTTGTGGCCCAATTGCAATACTGAATTTACTGTTCTCAGATAAGCTCATAAAAGACGGACGGTCATTTATGTTCTTATACCAATACATGCGAAGAGGTATATGATCATAAGGGGAATGAATAAAAAAAAACATATTTGACATGCATGGCTGTTGTCAGCTTTGTGAGCGGGAAGTGAAACCTTACTTCTGAAACAGTTTCTAAATTTATTAATGAAGAATTAAATTGCAAAAGTATATCATTAATCAAATCAAAACCGAATCACCTACTCTTACAGAAATGACATAAAAGAATAATTATGATCATTCAAATTCATCAGAATATAGTAATCAAATTCTTGCCCACAACTTTATGATATATCTACTGTACGTTCACTAATTTGATTTAAGTTCTTTCGTCTTGTTCGCCTATCAATTCTCGACACAGGCCAGTAGGAACATATTTATTGTCTGAAATGACGATTAGATTAACAGTTACGATGTCTTAAATATTTTCGCTACTCAGTTTCAAGATAACACGCTTTCCATAACACAATAGTGTAACATCACAACATAGAAAGACACACTATAAACATCAATTAAACTCAAAATCATACTAACAAAGGCCAGAAGCATACACATATACTTTTTAAAGGGTATGGGTCCACATATCTGCCAAAACTAAACGTAAATTAAAAAAACACACAAGAATAACAAAGGCCAGAGACAAACACGTACACTTGTAAAAGGTTAGGAGTCCACATATCTGCCAAAACTTGTTGAAATTATCGGTTGTATTTTATGTTTATGGTATATTGAATATGACCAACTGTATAATGTATAAATTATACACTCATAAAAACGGTTCACCACAGTTATAGACAAACATAAGAGTGTGTGCTATGCATATGTTCTCAATTGGAAGACCATTGACACTTCAAATGTGTAGGTTAAACATTTTCTTAACGTAAATCAGAAATGTCAAGATTATATTTTTTAAGTGTGAAAGTAAATAGATAGTTAAAAACTACGTAAAAAAGTCTGGTCGGTTAGTCTTTTTCAAAAATTTACCAAATAAAAAATCCATTTGTGAAATTCCTAAACAAAAGAAGAAAAAAGGCCGACATATTACCAAAAATGGAAGCGTTTAGCGAAACACAACTTTATTTTTTTTTATTTTTCCAATGTTTGCGATATACCTTTGTTTTATCTTATTTTTTATTTAAGGTTCAAAGGAAGCAGCAGTTATAAATTGAGGTTGCTGCATGTATTAAAATTTACCCCCCTTTGTACTCATTGCAAAGTAAAATGCTTGTCGTGAACAGTTAGAACATATCATTGACGAATACTGAGTAGGATAATATATATAAGAAAATAGGGTTTGAATGTCAATGAGACAAATCTCTATCCAAGTTTCTAAAAGTAAACCATTATAGATCAAAGTACGGTCTTCCACACGGACCCTTGTTTCACACTTACACTTAACAACAAGCTTTAAAGTGCCTAAAAAATGTACAAAAAGTCATGATAATACATGTTTATATTACAAAGAAAATGGAGTAAATTGAAATTAGATCGAAGAATATAAAAAAAATCAACCCTGCTAATACAGCTATAGCAAAATATAAATATACTTACAAAGAAAGCTCTCGTTTGAGGATTGTGTAAGGTGGTTAGATCAAAACAAGCTACCGTTTTCCAATTAAATTCAGATGCTTTATTGTAAAAATCATGTTCTCTCCATAAACATTGCTTCCCAAGCATCTTGAAGTAAAGACAAAAAGATTTATTGCATCAAAATTTTAAAAACAATGTTTCTTTATTATTAATTCATTTAAAACAGAAAACTCATGGTGTCTACTTGTCTTGAAAGTTTCACAATTGTATGACATTATTTTTGCTCTTTAAATCAAAATATGCCCATACACTATCTATTTATTTGTTAAATTATATATGTTTCTGATGCACAAATAATTCTAAATATATGTATAATGGCACTTCAAGTATTCCCTTATTCCTATGCATATTTATTATAATGACTTGTCCTAGTATTTATGGTTCTATTCCAGTAAATCACAACCGAAATTAGTGACAGACAGTCATATATATGCATATATTCAAATATTAATGAATAATTGAAATCAAGATGTTTGCGTTATAACCCAAATGTTTGCGTTATTTTGAAAAGGTTTGCGGTATTTCGCATAGGTTTTCGTTAAAATGCAAACATAGGAAGAAATATTTAAAAAAAGTTTTGTGGCGCTAATACACTTTCGTAGTATTGATTACCTATAAAAAATATTGTTTTTCTTATTCATCATGTCCTTCTGCAATCTACATAATGTTGGTTTCTCTTCCAAAGACTACATGATGCACCAGTTATCTGACGAGCAGACGCTAAGTTGAATATTTGTCAGTCTGTCACAATTTAGGGTCTTTCTGCGTAATAAACTAATGACAGGTTTTTTTTATCGACTTAATAAACAAGAATTTCAAGCGAGATATCTAGGCCGAGATGATATTCGAGCTGATGAAATCAGTATAAAACAAACTGTCATTATTCTATTTATCGGCAATTTGCTATAATTGTTGTTGAGAATATGAAGTAAAATAAAAAAAGCTCGTAAAACTGTTTTTAAGCGTACAAACCGTGTTGATGTTGTTCGGTCGTATGAATGCCGTCGCCTGCATTTCATTGGTATAATTAAACTCATCGGAGATACCAGGACTAAATTTTGTATATACGCCAGACGCGCGTTACGTCTACAAACGACTCATCAGTGACGCTCGAATCTAAAGTAAAAAAGGCCAAATAAAGTACGAAGTTGAAGAGCATTGAGGACCAAAGTTCCTAAAAGTTTTGCCGAATCCAGCTAAGGTAATCTATGCCTGAGTTAGAAAAGCCTTGGTATTTCAAAAATTCTATATTAAATTTTGTAAACAGTTAATTTATAAATATAATCATATCACTGATACTTGTTATTCATGTCAGCACAAAAAGTGCTGACTACTGGGATGGTGATACCCTCGGGGAAATAAATCTCCACCAGCAGTGTCATCGACCCAGTGGTTGTAAATAAACTCATCTTAGATACCAGGACTAAATTTTGTATATACGCCAGACGCGCGTTTCGTCTACAAAAGACTCATCAGTGACGCTCGAATCCAAAAATGTTAAAAAGGCCAAATAAAGTACGAAGTTGAGGAGCATTGAGAAACAAAATTCCTAAAAGTTTTGACAAATCCAGCTTATTTAATCATTGCCTGAGGTAGAAAAGCCTTATTGATGCTGAACAAGTGATGTTGCTCTGTACTGATTAATGACGTCATTAACTATTAATGTCAAATTCTGTCCATAATCTTAAAAATATTAGGCAATAAGATCAAAGAGAAAATGTACAAATTCCCGGTAACGGTGGTTATCTGTTATTCTTAATTTGTATTGGGGTGAATTTTCAGAGCATATCTTCTAGAATATTGACGTTTTTATTTGAAAAAAAACTCAACATCAATCAATCTATATGTTGCACTTACATATTTCTGTTGTTCCGTTGTTTTCCCCTTAAAGTTGATGTGTTTACCTCAGTTTTAGTTTGTAACCCAGATTTGTGTTCTCTTTATGACTTTCAAACAGCGGTATACTACTCTTCTCGTTATTTATAACTTCATAATATTATCAAATTATTTCCAATTCAATTTATTTCAACACTTTCATCTTAATAACCGAAAGCAAACAATATAAATGCACGAGAGCTGTTTCAATTACATGTCCTAATAGATTTAAACGCACACATAAATCTCAATACATCTGTAAGATTTGTCTCCCGTTCTCCAGACATGTCCAAACACAGATATAGATTGGTCCAGTAACAAACTTCAGCAATTCATTCAACACTTCCCTATTTTTTTTATTCTTTGACAATTATCTTTTTTCCATTCCGGTCGTAAAATAGTTATAATACTAATTTTAGAAAAAAAATATTGCAGTATTTTTGAAAACAAATTAAATGTTTTTAATCATTTTATCATTTGATGCTGGTATATATATATTGTAATCGTTATTCTATTAATCAATTCAAAGTTACACTAAACTTGTCTTGAACTCTTCTGTGGTCAAAACTAAGGTCGTCGTAGGCATTTACTTCAGATGAAACTTAATATTAACGAATCAAGGAGTCACCAATATCATTGACACGAAGCACTCTGAGAAAATCATTTTGATATATATATACCTAAGTTAATAAAAATGTCTTGTAAGCAATCGTGAACTCCTTAATAATCATTCTGTAGACTGATGCGAAAAGAGGCAGACACAGTCTTGTGATGAAACACGGCAACGAACTAAAGTTGTATAATTTGTAAATTAACAGAATAAACAACTATTTTCAGGATTATCATTTGTTGTTGATATACTTATGAACAAACTCGATTTGAAACATATAATTTAGTTTTCTTTTTCTTTTCTTTAAACATGTGTGATGAGCAAGGCATATTCAATAATAAATAAATAGACAGATAATCTTAAAACAAAACGTTTTCTAATGAATGTCTAATGTTTTATACAACACTATATACATTCAATAAAATTCGATGATTGAAAAGTAAGCCACAAGAAAGCAGGATCTGGTTACCTTTCCGAGAACACGAGTTTTTGATGGGGTTCGTCTTGCTTATTCTTAAGTTTTCCATGTTGTGTCATGTGGACTATTGTTTGTCTGTTTGTCTTTTTCATTTTAAGCCATGGCGTTGTCAGTTTATTTTCGATTTATGAGTTTGACTGTCCCTCTGGTATCTTTCGTCCCTCTTTTCGTGTTCATGTTTAACCTGCCTAGATATTGAAGTTCCTACTAGACATCAGCTGTGTAAATCATATGTTGATTCTTAGTTGTATTTTTTAATCTATCTTTTGATCGTCAACAATAAATACAATTTAAGGTGATATGAAAACATTTATAAAATAAAACTTATATGAAATCTTTATCTATTCATTTCTTAGCAGTTACAAATTCTTTGCTCCATCGTATGGTATTTACACACCTCCATTCATATTTAAACGCGCGTCCGTGTTTTAACTATACTCACTTATTATTAATGGTGTACTCCTTATACACACGTGCTTACATAAAAACTATCGAATCTGTTACGAGAAGAACGACTAAAATAGATCCTCTTTAATTTGACGATCATTATCACGAATTGATTGACTATATAATGACGATTCTTCGTTGCCTTAACATAATAGCAACATGTTTACGAGATCCTATGTACAGTGTAACTTGTGTAATCCGACACACTGGGAGAACGGAAAAATGTCGGTTAAAGAAGAATGTATGAAATACTCAGGTGTCGGATTAGGCAGGTCACACTGTAAACATTTATCAATACTGTTTTGTAATTAATATAAGTGTATTTCCAATCGTAACCTTTTTTGACAGACTGTAAATCCACGTTTTGTATGTCGCCTGTATAGCTGGAAACGCTCATCCTGTCGACGCCCTCAGTCTCGCTCTTTTTACATGTGTTATTGTTCATGTGATTCACTCAGTTGTTTTCGTTGCATTGATTTGTCGAATTTCCCACTTGATTTGACCTCATATCTATTTAGTTGGAGCGTCACTTGTGAATTTTGTTTAGAGAAAATGAGCGTTTAATTATAAGCTTGTTATTTTGAATCTTCATAATTGATTTATGCGGTATGGACATGGGTAAATTTTGTCTCCCTAATTTAAAAAAAAAACGGTGCAGGTTTCAGACTTTATTTTGGAACAAATATCCAAATTACTATTCAATTTGTTGATACAGTTCAGTTTTGGAGTCGTTTCGGGGTTTTTTTTCAATGAGGTTTAATTTACCAAAAACGCTTGGAAGGTGTAAATTATTTTACGAATCAAATTTCGCTGTACTTTTGGTATACCTTTCATCTGTCATGAGCGATACATGTAATTTTCTGTTTATGTGGCAATTTTATCCTTTCCGAACCCATTGTATAAACAAAAATATCAACATCTGGTTGCCGTAGATCTCAGAAGAAGGTTACTTTATTTGGTCACGAAATTGTTCA